>NC_140169.1:157493141-157526200 GCF_963971535.1 Notolepis coatsorum | reverse complement strand
GACGAAACTGAGGTGCTAGTCGGAGTAACACGGAAATAACCCATCCTGATAACTGAAGGGGCAGTTCTAGCAGGATAGTTAACACTGGCTGGAGGGCCAGACCAAGGAACCGAGACCAGAGAAACAGGGGCCATAGGGAACGAGCTAGCTGACGGGGCAGTCCTAGCTGTTGAGGCCTGGTTAGCTGCAGAGGCTAAGCTATCAGACGGGGCTGTACTAGCTGTTGAGGCCTGGTTAGCTGCAGAGGCTAAGCTATCAGACAGGGCTGTACTAGCTGTAGAGGCCTGGTTAGCTGCAGAGGCTAAGCTATCAGATGGGGCTGTACTAGCTGTTGAGGCCTGGTTAGCTGCATGGGCTAAGCTAGCAGACAGGGCTGGACTAGCTGTAGGGAACAGGCTAGCTGACGAAGCTACAAGGGCTAGGCTAACCACAGGGGCAGGGTTAGCCATCGGGCCAGTGCTAGCTGCCTGAGCAGTGAGAGCTGCGGGGCCTAAGCTAGCCTTCCTAGATCTTCTAGCTCTCCGTGACTCGGTAGCAGTAGGAGCTAACGGGGTAGCTGTCGAGGCTACAAGGGCTAGGCTAACCACAGGGGCAGGGTTAGCTATAAGGCCAGTGCTAGCTGCCTGAGAAGTGAGAGCTGCGGGGCCTAAGCTAACTGCTACACACACCGTGGGTCTAGCAGGCAGGGCTGAGGTGCTAGCAGTAGGTACCCTAGCAGGTGAGGCTATGCTGGTGGTAGAGGCCTTACCAGCAGTAGGGGCTTGACTGGAGGCTGGAGGCTGGAATAGGTACTTGATCCAGTGTCTGCCATACTCCTCCAGCTGTGGGGCCAGCTCAGGGTGCCACTCCCTGAGAGAGTAGAGCAGACGCAAAACCTCCTTCCTCTCCTCCAAGGAGGAGGAAGGTAAATCCCCCAGTCTGAACGCCTCCAAGGTGCTCAAATCCTCCCTCGTTCTGTTCGCTGGGTCCAGACAGGGTCGGTTCATTCTGTTAGGGATGTGTTAGCAGAGGGCCCAGGCGCAAACAGATACGAGGGAGAGGTAGAGGTATATTGTCAAATATGAGCACTGCTCCTTTAATTCGATTCACTTGGAGCCAGGGGTGAAGTGTAACAAAAACAGCTTTACTTCAAAAAGGAGCAGTAGCAACAAACAAGGATTTTCCAAAGGACAAAAACAAACTCAGCAAGGCTGGCAAGAAAATTATTGCAAAACCTAACTACAAAATAAACACTAACCAAAAACATGAACTGTAAATGCAAAAACAAGGAAAGTCACAAAACAAACACTAATACTTGGGAACACTTACTATGAGGCAAAAACAGGATCACGGGAGACAGGGTGAGACAGAGAGCAGAGCAACATCAAACATGGAACCGAAACAATGAACCGACAACAAGAGTAGGGAACACACACCAGATATAGGGGAAACAATTAACACTAGAGAGACAGCAGGGCAATTAGCAAAACGAGACGCACATGAGGGAAACACAAGACCAAACACTCTGGGGAAATAAACAGGGAAGCACACAGAACTAACTACACAAGAAAAGACTGTACACTAGACAGAGTAAACATAACAACCATACAAGGAACTAATAAATAATTACAAAGGGAACGAGACTAAAGACAGAACACAGTTAAAACACACAGGAGACAATAAAAACGCCAAGAGTACAAGAATGTCCAAAGGTGGGGGCTGGTGAAGAGTAGAGGAGAAAAGTCCTTGCAAGGGTGGGGGCTGTTGAGGAGAGGAGACAGGGAAAAAAGGTCCAGGGACAGGCGAACCCTCACAGTATTGATAACATAGTGCTGTAATAAAATGTTCTAATAAATATGCATGATCAAGTTCAACAACGTGTGCTTTTATTTTGATATTCCTTAATTCCACGTTGAAATTAGGCAATACATTAAAGGAAAACTCCAACATTTTGGGAAATTAGCTTATTTGCCATCTACCCTGGAGTTAGACAAGAAGATGCATACCTTTTTCTTCTCTGTGCATGCAGTAGGAGTAGGAAGACGTTGGGGAACTATAGGCTAATGGAGGAACCTACTTCCAGTGACTGACGCTAAGCTAGGCTAACGGTGCGTGTCTTCCTACTCCTACTGCATGCACAGAGAAGAAAAAGGGTATGAATCTTCTTGTCTAACTCCAGGGTGGATGGCAAATAAGCTAATTTCCCAAAATGTTAGAGTTTTCCTTTAAGTGTGGGGTCCCCAAAAAAGAAAATCCTAAATAAAATGGGGTCACGGTATGAAAAAGTTTGAGAACCCCTGTTCTAGAGTGTCTTCAGGGCCACGTCCTCCAGAGTGTCTGTTTTATTTTATTTTTCCTCAACAGTGTGAACAGCACAAATCACGTGGAATCTGATCTTTTCAATTCTGCTTCGCTCAATTCCGATGTATTGCCCAGATCAGATTTTCTTTTTGTTTGGCTGTTCACATTTTTGTTTCTAAATCTTTCAAAAATGTGGCCGATATCAGATTCCAGTGTGAACCGGTCAACGCTCCTGACCTGACCCGCATGCGCAAATGAACAATAAAGAAGGTGGACGTAAAAAATTTAATAAAAGATTTTGTTGACAAATATCAATCTAGAGTGTCGTAAAAGTCACATGAAGGTCTGTTCAGACTGAGGTCACATTACAAAAAAAATCAGACCTGTATCTGATTTAGAATCACATTATGAAAGTGGCCCAAATCAGAATAGAAAAGATCAGATTCCATGTGATTTGTGCCGTTCACACTGTTGTGAAAGACTCAGATCTGAGTCACATTATGAGCTTAGAAATCTGTGCCAATATGCTGTGTTTGAAAAAAGCATAATTATTGAAAGAAGAAATGTCTCTCTTTCACCTCCTCTTCAGCCCCATCATCATCTGCTCACAGATTAGCCTCAACTGCTCATCGACGTATAAATTAACCCGTTCACTACCACACTACCAAAGGGGTTAACCCTTTCACGGCAACAATACAGAAGGTTTAACCCTTTCACTGGTTAACCGTCTGTAGTGTGGTATAGCGAAAGGGTTTGATTGATTGAAAACTTTATTAACAGATTGCAGAATGGGTACAATACAGTATGGCTCAATACACACAATTGTTAAGGGGATGCAGACCAGAGAAAGACTTTCGTCTTGTTTACATCAGGGTCCCCCATTTTCAATTCATCATAACATATATGACACACACGACATACAGATAGACAGTACTGCTACATCTAGACATGTATGACATACCAGATTTACAAATACAGTACTGTTTGTGATACAAGAGTCTAAAAAAGAGAGTATATACATTTGACGAAGAAACTGTACATTGGAGGAGGTTGGTAGGTAGGAGGTTGGTAGGTGGGGTGGGGTGGGGGGGGGGGGGGGGGGGAACTGTACATTGGAGGTGGGGGGGGGGGGGGGGGTGGGTAGGCTGGGTGGTGGGGGGGGGGGTAAGTGTACATTGGATTATCGACGAAACCTTACTTGGTTCCTTAACCTGCTGTAGTGTGGTGGTGAAAGGGTTAAACCATAATAAACTGTGACTTCAGTGTCCTCCATGTTTAAATCAATCTTCTTTATTGTTAATTTGCGCATGCGGCTCAGTTCAGGAGCGTGGGACCGGTTCACACTGGAATCTGATATCGGCCACATTTAAAAAATATATATAATAATAATAATAATAATAATAATAATAATAATAATAATAATAATAATAATAATAATAATAATAATAATAATAATAATAATAATAATAATAATAATAATAATAATAATAATAATAATAATAATAATAATAATAATAATAATAATAATAATAATAATAATAATAATAATAATAATAATAATAATAATAATAATAATAATAATAATAATAATAATAATAATAATAATAATAATAATAATAATAATAATAATAATAATAATAATAATAATAATAATAATAATAATAATAATAATAATAATAATAATAATAATAATAATAATAATAATAATAATAATAATAATAATAATAATAATAATAATAATAATAATAATAGTAATAGTAATAATAATAATAATAATAATAATAATAATAATAATAATAATAATAATAATAATAATAATAATAATAATAATAATAATAATAATAATAATAATAATAATAATAATAATAATAATAATAATAATAATAATAATAATAATAATAATAATAATAATAATAATAATAATAATAATAATAATAATAATAATAATAATAATAATAATAATAATAATAATGTGAACAGCCAAATCACATGGAATCTGATCTTTTAAATTCTGATTCTGGCCGCTTTCATATGTGGTCCTAAATCAGATACATTCTTTATTGTTCAGCATTGACCGGTTTATAATTTTTTTTTACATTGAGTCATTTAGATGAACGCTTTTATCCAAAGCGACTCACAGGTTCTGTACGACAAGTCATCAGGAAGGAAGGGCACGACTCTATCAGCTGAGTAACAATGTTCATCAAACAGTGTTGAAACTTGGGTGCTGCAGTGTTGAGTGCATAGTAGCAGAGACATGTTAGTTAGTGTAGTAGGTAGTGATATAGACAAGGACGATTATTTAGTGGAAAAGTGCAGGATAGTAGAAGACAGTATAGGCTACAGAGTATTTTTTTTTAATACATTTTTCTTTCTTAATTCTCCTTCATTTCAGATATTGATTGAAGAAGTGTGTTTTTAGTCGACGGCGAGATTGGTCGGGTTTCGGCTCCTAACTGTGGTGGGAAGTTCGTTCCACCGTTGTGGAGTGGGGACCAAGACTAGCCTGCTTCTCTTTGAAATAAATAAATGTATGTTTTTGTATAGTATAGTTAGTATAGTTAGTATAGTATAGTTACATATAGCATAACTGTATATTTTTGTATAGCATATTGTATAGTATTGTATATAGGACTCATTACCTTTCATTCGTAAGCTTAGCATAGTATTATCTTAGTACCTTTTATCATGTCTATCTATTATCTATTCTATTTTATTCTATTATTGTTTGTATTTTTTTTTGCACAATCAATCACAATCAATATCTGAAATGAAGGAGAATTAAAAAAGAAAATGGATAAAAAAAAATACTTTGTACTGTCTTCTACTATCATGCACTTTTCCACTAAATAATCGTCCTTGTCTATATAACTACCTACTATACTACTATACACTCATGGCTACCTTCATTTCACTACATGTCTCGTATATGTGACTAATAAATCTCTTGAATCTTGAAAAAATCTGGAATCTGATATCGGCCACACTTTTAAATTGTTTTATTATGCAAACAGCTAAACAAACAAATTCAGGCCCGAGCAATAAATCAGAATTGAGCCCCCAGTGTGAATGTAGCCTAACATGTGTTGTGTGGGGCAGCGTTTGGCTTGAGTTACAAGCTTGGTATCAATTCTCAGCCTTATTTATTCATTATGGGTCCCCCGGGTAAATCTCCTACAATCATTTGGCAATCGTTCAGAAATGTGCTTCTCGCCACAAGGCCTGTGTGTCCCACATGCAGCCCCAGGCTCAAAGCGCCCAGACACATCAAGGTCCTCGCCTCGCTAGCTCTCGGAGACACGAACAACGATTCATCCAGCGCTGTAATCCTCCTGTTCCTCTAAACAAGCAGCCCTGCCATCTCCCTCCAACCTACAATCACTTGATCTCTTTGCAAACTGGATTTCAGTGGGGTGTAAAAGGCACCCAGAAATTATATTTAAAGTGAAAGTATGGGTAGCGTCTCAAAATCGTACTCGAGTTAAAGTCGGAGTATCTGGCTAAAAACACACCTGAGTAAAAGTAAAAAAAAGTTTCTACTTTTAAATGTACTTAAGTACTAAAAAGTAAAAGTAAACACTTTTTTTCTGACTGTCTATTCTTCTGATAGCAGGTCAAAGATCCCCGTGTTCTAGTCTTGCACAAGGACCAATCAGCATGGGTATGGGCGGGTTCATTTTCCATTGATGGGGATTTGATTGGCTGTTTTTAAATAAAGCGCGGCCGCAGGATTAATAAACGTTAACGTTAGTTCGGCCAGAGAAACAAATATACTAATTAAAATGGTTGGACCTGTGAGATTTGTACTGTGTACTTTGTAGGTCTGCATTTTAAATGTAAGGAGTGAAAAGGATGTTTTTTTCCCTCTGAAATGTAATTGATTAAAAGTACAAGTATACAAACCTAATAATACAGTAAAGTACAAATCCCCCAAAACAGTACTTAAGTAGTGTAACAAAGTACAATTACTCAAGTACTTTACACCCCTGCTGGATTTCCACAAGGCCTCGTCTGCACCTCCTACACGTAGTTTAGCACTGTATTGTCATCATACAGCACAAGTACAGTATGGCGAAAATAAGTTTGGCATCCAACCAGAGTGCAAATGTAACAGTAAAGTACAGTAGTAATATACAATGTACGGGTGATTAAACTGGGTATACAATATATAAATAAAATCAGATGTATGTACAGAGTTGTAGAGTATTAATATGCACAGTGATACAGGTATAAAGACACTATGGTAGTAAGTCATACTGGCCAGCAGCGTAACTAGTAAGAGTAGGTAAGGGATATGTACAGATATATATATATAGTATTAATAATTACAGTGATACAGGTATAAAGACACTATGGTAGTAAATCATACAGACCAGCAGCGTAACTAGTAAGAGTAGGTAAGGGATATGTACAGATATGTAACAAGGGTTATGTGCAGGTATGTACAGACAGAATTAATATACTGTATATATACGGTATATACAGCATTATTGTACATGCTATCATACAGTGTTATATGGGTTATATGCAGGTGTATAAGTGGGTATATATAGGATTATATGCAAGTATATTCAGACATATATGTATATATGGGTAAATGTAACAATATAAATGTATATATATGGTGTATACAGCACTATTGTACCTGCTATCATACAGAGTTATATGGGTAGACTATAGTATGAGGTGGGTAGTTATGATTATTATGATTATTATGATTACAGTGTAGGGCAGTTGTAGACAATGAAAGCAAGTAGGTAGGTATAGGCAGTGGAGTCAGAGTCGTACAGTATGGGTAACAGAGCCTAGGAGGGTGTAGGCAGTGGAGTCAGTCCTACTGGCAGTCCTTGTCTCAAGAGCTAGGCGAGTCAATATATGGTTTAACCCCAAAAAAATTGATACAAAAGGTTTTTCAATGGATTCTGGTAGTATTGGGCGTGCTAAATAACATACTAAAAGTCGACCAAAATCGACCCCTCCGAAAGCCGTCATTTCCAAGATGGCGTCCCAGATGGCGCCGGTGCGATTAAAATGGCTATATCTCAAATTAAGAAAATGGTGCAAAGGATTTCTCAACTGATTCTGGTACCTCTGGGCATGCTCACTAACATACTAAAAATCTAGGAAAATACACCTTCCAGAAAGGCTTCATTTTCAAGATGGCGTCCAAAATTGCGGCTGGCCAAGCTTAAAATGGCTATATATATGTCAATATAAAAATTATATAAATGATTTTGTCATTTGATTCTGGTACCCCAAGTACCCCTAGACATACTTAGGAACATACTAAAGTTTTAGGGAAATACACCTTCCGAAGAGGCTTAATTTTCAAAATGGTGTCCAAAATGACGACTGGGAGCTTAGAATGCCTGTATCTCAAATGGGAAAACATTTCTAAAGGATTTATAAACTGATTCTGGCACCTCTATACATTAATAATGAGCAAAATATCTAGCTAAATATATCTGCTAGGAATGCATCATTTGCATCATCAAAATGGCTGCCTGTAGCTTATTTTGGCTAAAATTAAAATTGGTTATTATATTCAACCTAGAAAGCTGGCTTTGGTGTTGAACACAAAATAAATGACCCACTTATTGTGGTCTTTAGGCCTACTCATCATCATCTTCAGGATCCTCTGGGAGAAACTTGTTACAGATGAAGCCGGGAAAAGTCCTGGAACCACTGTTTGGGGACCGTTTGGCCATCGTTAACGGTAACAATGACCAGCGGGGGCGCTCTCATACAGCTGGTGACAACGGCCCGACGCGCCGGCTTTTGGTTCATTCATTGGAGGAGCTCCGCGCCTGACAAAGCTCGAGTTACATTCAGTTCGATTACAGCTGGTGACTTCATTCATAGGATGCTACAACATCCTATGTCTACAGACTGCATGAATGAATGTTGCTGAATTAAAGAATGAATAAGTTAAACGTGTCAATTCAGCAGTCAAAGTGTATATTAAAACATGAATGTTGCTGAATTAAAGAATGAATAAGTTAAACGTGTCAATTCAGCAGTCAAAGTGTATATATTAAAACGTGTCAAATCTAACTTCATTAGACGGCCGACGTACGACTCTCTTGTCCATTCATTTCATCAGAAGAAAGCGTTAGTGTAATGCTTCTTGGTAACAATAAGTTTGTGTACGCAATGTTGCTGAATAAAATAATTAAACCGTTAAGACCTGTCGAATTAGCAGTCAATGTGTATATTTTCATTACACCCTGATGTAAACAAGACGAAAGCTTTTTTTTTTTGTATCTGTCACCATGGTACAGTGGTACCATTCCTGTTTTGCAAACACTAACACTTTGCAAAAAGCTGGTTCGAATCTCGTTTTTTCCGGAGAGAATATCTGGAAAAAGGAATAACTATCTATCTAATAACACTTTAACCTATTGGTAAACTAACGTATTGATGATAATATACACATTATAACTGCTGTTGTGACATGGTTATGATGTATAATTTGAATATGTTTGAAAAATAAAACGATACTTTTGTCTGATTTGTGATGTCATTTGTGGTCCGCAGATGGACAGCATGGGAGGAATACATTAATAAAACGACATACAGTACATGTACAATAATGTATTTAGCCAAAACACGTTGGAAGAACACCATTTCATTTTATAAATGAATTATATATAAAAGGGGAAAAAACGAGATTCGAACCAGCTTTTTGCAAAGTGTTAGTGTTTGCGAAACGGCAATGGTACCACTGTACTATGGTGACAGATAAAAAAAATTAAAAGCTTACATGTTCCCTCGGTTGTGCACAGAACAGATGATTATTATGCATGAAAGTATTTTTACATGTACATGGGTACCTTAGTCGTATAGTGTATCTTGTAGACCAGGCCCATTGCAAGTTGCTGTAAAGTAATCAATCAATCAATCAACCTTCTGTAGTGTGGTAGTGAAAGGTTAACCTTCTGTAGTGTGGTAGTGAAAGGTTAACCTTCTGTAGTGTGGTAGTGAAAGGTTAACCTTCTGTAGTGTGGTAGTGAAAGGGTTAACCTTCTGTAGTGTGGTAGTGAAAGGTTAACCTTCTGTAGTGTGGTAGTGAAAGGTTAACCGTCTGTAGTGTGGTAGTGAAAGGTTAACCGTCTGTAGTGTGGTAGTGAAAGGTTAACCTTCTGTAGTGTGGTAGTGAAAGGTTAACCTTCTGTAGTGTGGTAGTGAAAGGTTAACCTTCTGTAGTGTGGTAGTGAAAAGTTAGCCTTCTGTAGTGTGGTAGTGAAAGGTTAACCTTCTGTAGTGTGGTAGTTAAAGGGTTAACCGTCTGTAGTGTGGTAGTGAAAGGTTGACTGTCTATAGTGTGGTAGTGAAAGGGTTAACCTTCTGTAGTGTGGTAGTGAAAGGTTTAACCGTCTGTAGTGTGGTAGTGAAAGGGTTAACCGTCTGTAGTGTGGTAGTGAAACTTGATATTACTGTAAATCATTTGACATCTATTGCTGACTGTTCATACATTTGTTACAATAAAGATGCAAATAATTGTTATCTCTTGTCCAATCAGAATAATTTTTTTTATTACAAAACATTGAGATATCAAACAGAAAAATTTTCTTGTTTACATCAGGTTCACAGTACGGGGAGATTGATTGATTGATTGAACATTTTATTAACAGATTGCAGAATGGGTACAGTACAGTACAGCTTGTCGTGGAATATATTATCATGTCATTATGAGTCTCTGTTATTTTATCATGTCATACAGCTTGAGTTTCAGTCCGACCAGATTTACTGGTTAATGTGTGTATGTCTCTTTAAGATTACTCTGATATTCTCTCAGTCATAACGAAGTTGCTGTTTCTCCCAGCCATAGAGCCATAACCCAAGGTCATGGGAACTGTAAGATGGAGCTGTTTTCCTTCCAGGCTTAGCCATAACATAGTCGTATTATTAATTTCTCTAACCAGCCATTTTGTTTTCTTCTACGTCATTTCATGTATTCAATTGTATGTCTGACCAAGCCTCTGGGTCAGTCCCCTGTCAGACGCTAGTGGGTTAACATGTCTGCCTCTGGAAGGGTGACTGGTCTGGCAGCGTGGCCACGCTGTCATGAACTTTCTTTATTGAATAAACCTTCTTATTATTATAAATAATGACTCAGAATGATTAATGTAAACGGCTCATCGTTTGTCCTTTAATAATTCCCATTACAGTTGGCGACGAGAAGAATTATGGGATATATTTTTTTTAATTAGGATAATATATATTTTAAAGCGATGGGGGTCGAGTTGGCCGCGAGCCGAGGCGCTATGCGGGCAGGTTGAAATCTTGGGTTTCAGGGAAAGCGCTTTCTCATCTCAATACTCCTCCGCACATGGGAAGGGAGTGAGAAACCACCTGCTGGCGTCCGTTTGGCTGCCAACTATGGCTAGGATCCATGGGAACGCGTGGGGGAGATATTCGGTGAGCTGGGCATTCTGTTTAAAAGCGGTTATCTATAAAGTAGCCATTCTGTTTAAAAGCGGTTATCTATAAAGTAGCCATTCTGTTTAAAAGCGGTTTTTGTTTTTATCTATAAAGTAATTATGCAAGTGGGGTGTTGAAGTTATTTTTGAGTCTCTGGGTCCAGGGGCCCTGTTTCTTGTACCTGGATAACTGAGTTAGCCGGATAACTTTAACTGGATAACTGAGTTAGCCGGACTTTCCGGTTCCCTGTACGTGGATTTTCCAAATCACCATGACAACAGATCCAAAAGTTTGAGCCTGGTCGAAAGCAGAGTTTAAGTTCAAGTTAGCCTGACCCATCGCCACGCCCCCGCAAAGAAGTGACAGCCCGTTTCCTGAAACTATTCCCACAGTCTACGATCTGCATTATACCATTCTGAATTACGTTTTTGTGCTCCATTCTTCCAGAGGGGGCTTTTGAAATGTAAAATAGACCCAAAATGCTGATACTAAATTCACTTTGTCCTAAATAATGCACGTTATATATACCGTGGCGACGGTGGCGCTCGCTCGTGCGATGTACACATTATGTGGTTATTTTAATTGTAACTGGGATTAAGATGTCTGATGAGATGCGCTGTTTGACGGATTTGAGAAATTGAATGAGCCGTTGACGTCACATTAATGAATGAGGATAAAGAGATAAACTTCATTCAAAACAAAGGATATTCTAAACACGGGTCTCTCGTTCATTAATGTATAAACAATGAATTTATCCCATCTGGCACAGTGGTGCAGCGGTAGTGCTCAAGCCTGCCAACCCAGCGACCGGGGTTCAAAACCCGGTGTTTCCAATATGATTTTTTTGAATATAATATTAATGATTATACGCCAAAGTAGCCTGGTTTTAAGTTAAAATATTATAAATCTACATACATTGAGGATGTCATTCTTTATATAGCTCTCAACGTCCACCAAATTGAATTATTCCTATATTGCAAAAAGAAGGAGACGACTAGGGTCTCGAACCCCGGTCGTCTGTGTGAAAGTCAAAAGAACAACCCGTTAGACCACATTGGAGATAAGTTAAAGATTGACTATACATCCATCAATGGGTAAGAGAGCCGTATCGTAATTCTGTATAACAGTTAACTAATTATTTTCGCTAGCAAGATCTCATTTGATTATTCAATCCAGCAGGCAAGTTTAAAGAAATATAATCTGATTGATTGAGGTAATGAGGGACTTAAAATTAGCCTATAGATAACGCATTTAACTTGTCGGCGAGGCGATTGAGCCGTATTGCAATCTGTCAATAAAGTCTTAAATCAATTAATCAATCAATGCCGTTAGAGAATCAGGATCTCTGCCATCGATACGTGCTGGCTTTTCACCTAAAGCGGCCGCGCGCATTTAGCCTGAGTCGCAAGTCTGGCTTGAGTTAACGAGACTGAATCCACCTTCGTGGAACAGGAAAATCCCAGCTTCAAACATCGGGTTAACTGAAGCTGGATAATGACATCTTGATCGACTTAGTTGAACCACGTACAAGAAACAGGGCCCGGTGGGGACAAACACTAAAACTTGGTATTGTTTTTCTTTTTTGTGTGTTACCCTCTGGGTTTCCTCTGAAACACTTGGGGTTTAAAGGTACGTTCCGAAAGTAAAGGCGAGAATTACATTTGTACCCGAAATAACAGGCATGGGCAAAGTGTACTAGGAGTATGTTGGAAATAGTCATGCAAGGGTCCCGATAGTTAGGCGTGGATTTAAGATCTTTTAGCACTGATTCTATTTTGTATTGGTTGTTTTTTCTTTCACAGACAGGCGGGAAGTTGACCGTGAGTGGGGGAATGCCATAAGCAGAGGACAGTTGTTTTTCTTGTGTGACTTAGTTTCTAAACATCTTATCTGGTCAAACTGCAGTTGTTTCTAGATGAAACTAAGATAGGGGCGTGTGTGTTTCATTGGATATTTACAATTCTAGTTGAAATACGTGTACGCTGCTATAGAGCTTTTTTTCCCCAAGTGATTTAGAGGAAACTATTTGTTTTTGTTTGTTTTGTGTTTACCTAGAAAATGGAGAATGTGGACAATTTAGTTGAAAGGCAGGGAGCAGTCTGTAGGATTAGATATGGGGAGGATGCTAACACTTTGTGTTTTTTCTCTTCTCCTATTGGGATTTTGGGCTCGGTGTTTTTCCGTGTGCGTCACCGGCCGTCCCGTCTCCTATCCGCTGGTCTCGCCGGCGACCATCAACTCCGGTGCGAGGAGAGAGGCCTCCCGCTGCAGCGGCCACACATGAGGCTGGATGAGGGTGTACGCTGAAGAGCGTGCGGAGGTGCAGGACGGGACGGGCCCTCAGCGCATTGGCTGGACGCACGGCGGGGAGACATCGACCTGAGGCTCGGGACAGGATAATGGCAGGCAATGTATAGCGCACACTCACATGCACGCACAGTATGTAAAGGGTTTGGCTCATTGGAACCATACAAGTCTCTGTCCTATAACCATCTCCAATTTGTATTAGTAGCTCCAAAGTGATCATAAAGTGTATAGGGTTAGGTGAACCCTGAAGAAGGCCATGTAGGCCGAAACATGTTGGACTTTTAAAAGATTTTTCTAAATAATGTAAGCCACTTATTAAAGGTTTTTTAAAAAACTGTAGAGCTGCCTTGGATCTCAACCTTTCTTATATAAGGGTTAGGTATACCTTTGAGACTGCGATTTAAATACATTTCAATATATACCCTGCTTTGAATCAACATAAAAAGAGCAGCCATAAAGGCACAAATATAGGTAATTATTTTTATTAAATGCAGCATAGAATGGAAACAAGTGCATACTGTAGCACAGGCAGGTGCACGCTGACCGCTGCACTGTTATATTACATAGAAATCTTTTCCTCTGTCTGTGTAGGCACACACACACACATGTTTACATGCACGCACGCTGTGATAGGGGATAAACAATTCGCTATTTTATCTGCATCGTTTGTATGTGTTGACATTGCCATGGGTGAATTTACGTCAGTTAGTATCTTGTTATTGACAGTAGAGCTGGACTGTTTTTTTTTGCTCATCATCACATTGTACCAGCCACCAAAATACTCATCAATATTTACATAGATTGACACTTGTGTCTGTGATCAATACATAGAACTTATCCATACTTAAGTGTCGAATGTGTTGTCGTTATACAGCACAAATACAGTAGGCCTACAGTGGGAATACATGTGGCAAACATAGTGAGTCTATAGAGAGCGGTCTATAGTGAGAGTTTATAGAGAGATTACACTGGGTCTAAAAGGACTTATGTGCGCTATCATACAATAAATAAATCGATTAATTGCCGCAAGGTTTGAAATGAATGCAATGATATTGAGCTTGCCTAAAGCAACGCCAGCCACGTATAGTTTAACTACATTTCTCAATAGTGGTGTTCACTTTTAACCGAGTAGCGTTATGGGTAGTGTAACGTATGTTGTTGTACTTGCTACTGCCGGAGAAATTGGGCTGCTAATCATTGTTTACAATAAACGGGTGGGCACTGATCAAAGGACTGACACGGGGACAAGTTAAACATGAATCAATTTATTATAACGGGTAGATTGCCTACACACCACAGGGCTACTGTTCTGGGATATACGGGGTGCCGCTTCCTTGGTGTTTTCATCGTTGATTGCCTGTAGTAGTTGCATCTAACGTTAGGAGCTAACGTTAAATCGAACCTAAAGTTAGTTGTTTACCAACAATGGCAACATTTGTTTTATCATTAGCGTATGATTGGTTCAAAAACACAGAACCGGACGAGACGAGTGGTTCGCGCAAAATAAAAGTCTAAAAACACGGCGTTGTCCTCCACGAGTACTCTAGTACAGTGGAGATCTGCCAGGGGTTCCGCGAGAGGCCTGATGGGAATGTTTCTTTAAGAATATAGAATGACAACTATTTAACTAAACAAATAGTCTGTCTAGGGCTTCATGATTGTGTATACAATAATTGCCTAATCTAATAACATGAACTAAAAATGAAAACGATCAAAATGTCTTCACACGTTTCGTAAAGTTATTATAGGAACTTTACCAACTTAACGTCCGCGGCAGGCGTCATTGCTTTTACCAACAGGTTTTCCAACGCATTTCCACTGAGCAGTCGCATTTGTGTGACGTCACTCCGGGGTCCTATCTCCGTTACAGAGCTGGCTCGCGGCTCTGGTTCGTTATCGTTTACAAGGAAATACAAAGCGGCTGTCGTGATAATCACTAAATGCATTCAGTGCTGGATCTAATCAAATGGATTTATCGAGACACGTTATGGAAAGTTCATGGGGGGAGCAGACCAAGTGAGGGTATAAGCTGCTGTGTCATTCTCGAAGTCAACTTCCTGTCTTTTTAACTTTCTGTCAGCTTGGGGGGGGGACATGCACTTAGAATCACCAGTAGGGCTTTCGAAATAGTGATATGCCATGTTGGCCTCAATATTTTCAAAACAAATTATATGAAAGGGTTATGAAATTAACAGGAATGTGATAAAATAGGTAATAAAGACGGAGCTCGACGCATACATTTGGTGGTAGAAATCCGTTTTTGTTTCCCCAATACCAAGATGGCGGCGGTCGTGTGACGTCATAGTGTCTTCGAGAATGACAGGGAGCCAGACAGAGGGCATGTGTCCAGTTTCATTTTGCTCAAACTCATTCAATCATGGATAGAAGGTCCGTTTGCTATACAGTGGTCATTGAGACAGCTGATGGGAGCAAGAGGAGGGGGCCTATTAAGAAACCAAATATGATTTATGATTCTGGGGTTGTTAGAATCATAGGGGGGGGGGAAAGAGAGTTTATTTCGATGTATATTTGGTTTATAAACATAACAACGTGAGATTATGACAATCACAATGATAATCTAAAAATGGTAAACATTGTAGACATCATTATCAATATCAGAATATTGTGCACACATATTTAAGTAGTGCATTCTCAGGTGGTATTTGAAAGACACACTTTACTATCCAATTTACTTATGTTCAGTGGGCAGTTATTCCAATGATTGATGGCACGATAAACGAGAGTCCTTTTTAAAGCCCTTACCTAACATAATATGTACTGTGTTTTGCATTTACACGGGTCAAAGGTTTTTGGCATGGCATTCCCTAGACACGTCAGACCAATGGAGAGCTAGTTTGCATTAAGGCCAAGAGTTCCCAGAAGTTGCCGCACCGAGCTGGTAAAACAACCGGTGATGCTTTTCTCTTTGTATAGTGAAGACATGCTCTCTTACTCACATTTCTTCTGAAACAGGAACACGGCGCTGCCTTCTTTAATCCATGTATAGGCTAGATGTCTTAATCCTTCAATACTTTTTGCTGTCATTTATGACATCAGCCAGCTGCCTAAAATAAAGTCCCCTCAACAGAAATGAAAAACATAAGAGTCCTCTGAAATAAACAGTTTTTTGGTTGTTTCTGTTTTCCTGGATTTATTTATTTATTTTTTGTTTTGTTTTGTTTAGCCATTGGATTATGAGCGAGACAAAATATGGCAATTACAAGTAGCCAAACTAGCCATGGTGAAGGGCACACAGAGGATGTGCACACAAAGGAGGTGCACACTGTCAGTGCACCCACAGAGGACGTGCGCCCAGACAACATACAACCAGGTTATCGTTTTGTTTGTAGTGTATAGTGTTTGTTTGTTCTTTTGAAGGTATCGTTGGCATTTGCTTTGTATCACATGCAATTGGTGCATAATTATGTGGTAAATAAACCCATTTGGGGTATTAGTGGAACGGACCTTGTGGACATTCATTCCTTTCACCAGACGGTATACAACAGTAGCCACAGACGCGTCAACTATAGATTTTAGCCGGTAACAGCCTCCTCAAGGGCTTTATAGTTTTATTATTTTTGTTAAGACAAGTTGGCCCTTATACAAGTCAACAACTATTTTTGTTTTGTTTTATTTTTGTCTGTCAAAAGAAAATAAGCGTGTTAAAATGGAGGTATCAACAACCTGACTGAATGGTGTGGGTCAGATGTATGTACAGATAGAGACAGGCATTATAATCCAACCCAATGTTAGATAGTTTCTTTAGAAGTAAATAGTGATCAACGGTGTCAAATGCTTTTGATAAGTCAACAAAGAGGGCAGCACAATGTTTCTTCTTATCTAATGCTGAAATAATGTAATTTGTAACCAAAGTGATGGCAGATGTTGTACTAAGTTTGGCTCTAAAACCAGATTTTTGAGAGAGTTGTTTACTTACTAGTGTTTCCAGGAATTTAGCTAAGCAAGGTAGCCTGGGGATAGGACGATAATTATCTAAGTTATCCCTATCACCTCCCTTATGTAAAGGAATCACCCGTGCAGATTTCCAAACTAGAGGAAATCTACCTGATAAGATGGAGAGGTTCAAAATATAAGTAATCTGTTCAGCGATAACGTGACTTGTAGTCTTAGTGGGATGGGGTACTCAGCCACACTGACTGTGCGGGTTACAAAGGTCACCTGTTTTATTTCTCATTTCTTACATCCATCATACTTTTGTCACTCATGACATGCAGGAGGGCAACAGCTCGCCTCAGACTAGGGCCTGTGTTTTCCCCTTAGTGATCATGTGTGTTTTCTCAATTTCAAGCGCGACCACAGCCATCATCATATATCGACGTAATGTGTGCGTTTATCTTTAAGAGAAGCACACATTAGCCAGTCAAAACAATATGGTTATGAACTATGTTGATCCTTGCTATAAGGCCATAAGTCACAAGGTTATGGGATCCGCTCTGTTTTCCTTGTAAGGCAGCCATAATAGTCATTTCAGCCAATCCTCAGGGTGATGTTGTTGCAGCTCCTTCCACGTCGTATGTGTGTATTAACTGTCTTGCCCCTCCATTTAAAACCAGGATATTACTCTATCTTTAATGCAGATTTTTTTTTAGAAGGAGTATGTTTGTCAACTAGTAAATTAAATGTATTTACAAAGGAGTCCAGGGGACTGAACATCAATTTCAGTGTTACACTCAACCAGTCAATATTAAAATCATGTAGATTTATTGTGGAGTCAGAATCAGATTTCTTCAACCAGGACTCAGATATGAGCAATATATCTAATATAATGTATTGTCATTATGCAGTACAAGTACAGTAGGGCTCAATACACACGGTGATCGAAATGTGTTTGCCTTAGCAAAGGGCGATAGAAGGAGTGGTTCAGAGGCAGAATGTTTAGCACACTGCCAGCGAGAGTGGGTTTTTATTTTTTGTCTTTTATTTTTTGTTTGTTTGGTTTGTCCAGTTCTATTCATATCTGATTTGGCATAGTATGGAATTTTGCCATAACAATGACTGAATGGAGTGTATTCTGATTTATGGAGTGATAAAAAGAGATATCCAAAATCCCCTTTGGCTCTAATATGTCGACAAAATGGAGCTATACTTTTGAAAAAGGGTTCAGATTTCTGTCCTGGAATTATATGCAAATTAGTGCATATTTAAGTAGATTAGGCCTTATGTGCATATTTGAACATGCAATTGTGATAAAAAAAAAAAAAGGTATTGTCTTAATGTGAGTAGTCAACTGGGGAAGTTTCATTGTGGTATATATATATATATATATTAGTTCACCTGCAGTGTCTCCTCTTTAAGTTCAGTTCAGTCTTACAGTGTGATTGAATGATCTTCGTCTAGCTTCAGAATACAGTTTTTCTTTTTTTAATTTTTATTTTCTTTCTCTCTCTTTAATCTTGGAGAATTTACCTGTTCAGTACTTGCATGTTTAGTAGCTGCTAGCGACGGCGATCATCTAATTTCATGTGACCTGCAGAGATCATTATGGCCTGTTTGCAGACGAGACTCTTAGAGACGTTGTTTTTGTTGTCATGACTTAGGGAATCTGCCCTGCTCGTTGGAGCTGAGATGAGGTACTATAGAATGTCCTAACTTCAAGCCTGGAGAGGACCCTTTCTACCGTTTTAGTGTGTAACTGTCTATAATGTGTGGTAACGGGCAAATATTTTTTAAGCGTGGCTGAGAAAGAGAAAGAGGAAAGAGGGGGAGATTACAGCCAGCCACTCATATCTCTCTTTTGTCTCTTCTCTCCCACGTACACCCCTCTCCTTTGTAGTTTCTCGGGGGGGGTCCTCCATCTCTGTGCCAAACCAATGCCCGCCGGCCCTACTACTGCCCAGTGAGAGGAAGCTGTGCCCGGAGAGGTATATGCCAGCCTGCTCTGGCCTGCAGCTGGACATGACAACGCACCTATGAGCTACATCAGACACTGCCCAACAGCTGACCACAGCTGGGCCATCACTGGCCGAATCATTGGTCGAAGATAAAGAACTAAGAGACAGTTCAATCCTAACTGCGATTCATCAACAAGCTTTTAACGTCGGAGGATAAGACAGTTAGCCTGTTTTCAGTTGTGAAAACGAACCAGGAGCAGTGTGAGAAAACAGACCATCGGCAACGACGAGGGAACCATCGGACTGGGTCGGCCCGGGGGTGTTTGGTGCGAGGAGAGGGGGGACCTGCCTGAGATTCAACAACTGATTAAGAGGCAAGTCTGACCCACATCACATTACATTATCTCGGAAATATTAAGTAACGATGTACTGAACTTTGTTAAAGAATGGAGATGTTTGTTTGCAAATTGTAGTTTTGTTTTGTTTTGGCTATCTCCCGGCCTCTGTGAGAATGCAGTCACGTGTATTCTGTTTTCGCTATGAGTTTTGTGAGAATGTTTTTTGTTTTCTAGTAATGCACCCAGTGTTATATTTCGTGAGCACAGTCTATCTTGCAAGGTACTGCCCTGTTTTTTCTTTTGTGATTTCAATTTTTCAGCTTGGTGGTGGGTGAAGTATGGCCTTGAGCGCCCAGAGCCGGGACACTGTGTTGTGAAATCCCGACCATCGAGACAGGGGTTTTGCTGGAGACAACCTGTTTACCTGTCATCCGTCATCATTCATTGATGTGTGGATTTCGTTCTCCCTCTAGTGACTGTTTTTTAGATAATAAAAATAGTTTTTGCTGGGTTATTATAATCTGTGTTTGAATGATAATATTTTTTGTTGTCTTTATGAAATGATAATGATTGTGATTAATAATTATCAAGAGGAGGGAACTGTCATGGAATATATTATCATGTCATTATGAGTCTCTGTTATTTTATCATGTCATACAGCTTGAGTTTCAGTCCGACCAGATTTACTGGTTAATGTGTGTATGTCTCTTTAAGATTACTCTGATATTCTCTCAGTCATAACGAAGTTGCTGTTTCTCCCAGCCATAGAGCCATAACCCAAGGTCATGGGAACTGTAAGATGGAGCTGTTTTCCTTCCAGGCTTAGCCATAACATAGTCGTATTATTAATTTCTCTAACCAGCCATTTTGTTTTCTTCTACGTCATTTCATGTATTCAATTGTATGTCTGACCAAGCCTCTGGGTCAGTCCCCTGTCAGACGCTAGTGGGTTAACATGTCTGCCTCTGGAAGGGTGACTGGTCTGGCAGCGTGGCCACGCTGTCATGAACTTTCTTTATTGAATAAACCTTCTTATTATTATAAATAATGACTCAGAATGATTAATGTAAACGGCTCATCGTTTGTCCTTTAATAATTCCCATTACAAGCTCAATACATACAATTGTTAAGGGGATGCAGACCAGAGAAAGACTTTCGTCTTGTTTACATCAGGGTCCCCCATTTTCAATTCATCATAACATATATGACATACATGACATACAGATAGACAGTACTGCTACATCTATACATTTATGACATATCAGATTTGCAAATACAGTACTGTTTGTGATACAAAAGTGTCCAGAAAAAGAGTGTATATACATTTGGCGTAGAAACTGTACATTGGAGGAGGTTGGGTGGGTGGGGTTGGGTGGGTTGGGTGAGGGCTGTACATTGGAGGTGGGGGGGGGGGGGTGATCATACGGGTGATCATACAGAAAGCATCCTTGAAGCTGTCATTACAAACAAAGTTTTAGTTTTGAATCACTTCTCTTGTAACACAACTCCTGGTCTACAGTTCTCCTGGTACAGTGTGTAAACCTAGGATGGCTTAGAGTAGACACAACTTGCAATGGGCCTGGTCTACAAGATACACTACACGACCAAAGTACCCATGTACATGTCAAAATACTTCCCACTTTCAAAAACACTCTCAAAAAACACCTACGGGAGACTGCAATTCTAAACTGGCCCCTGTAAATGCTTGTTCAGTTGTACAGTGTCCCCCACCCACTCCTCCTACCCAACCTCCTCCAATGTACAGTTTCTATGTCATAAATGTATAGATGTACAGTAGCAGTACTGTCTACCTGTATGTCATGTATGTCATTATGAATTGAAAATGGGGGACCCTGATGTAAACAAGACGAAAGTAAAAATAAAACGTTCAAACTGTTCCAACTTGTGTATCCACTGCTTCTAGGGTATTTACTTGTTGTATTTTGCACAATTACAATGTTGAGTTGTTTTTTTGTGGAGGACATCTTCAGTTTTGCAGGATTTTGAGAAAGCATGGCACTTGAGACAAAACACACTATATCCTATATAATTGTATTTTAATTCCTCTTGTTTCTTTATATACAATTCGTACAGCTTGTTATATTACATTTTATTGTATTTTCTTGTTCTTGTGGCCATCTTGGTCGACAGGTCATTTGTCAAGTAATTGGTCAAACGTTTCACACCGAAACGTCATGATATGATTTCAGGCTGCCAATAAATTTGGAAAAACCTGGAGTGCGTGCCTGGACATTGTTTCCCTATTTTTATGTGTGGTACAATACACCATTCCCATCAGAACACTTGAATAACAGAAGAGACAGTTTTGTATGTAACGTTGTGTTTAATAACAATAACAAAACACACCAATAAAAATTGCATAAATAGCAGCATTAACAACAATATAATCTCTCATTTACATAACATAACTCGCTGTGGCAGAGGCTGGTGTTGTGCTTGTCGTCTTTCCTGTGACAAAATGGCATCCAAGGTAATACAAAAAGTCAACCAATGAACTAGATTCTTGTACCGGATCTCCTCTCTGGTAAACAAGAATACCCTGAAGACTCTGGCAGGAGCACTCATTCAAGGGTACTACGACTATGCTTGCACCTCATGGTACCAAAGCACCTCAAAGGTGCTAAAAACAAGATTACAAACATCACAAAACAAACTGGTCAAACTTCTACTTGACCTTACCCCTAGAACCCACCTCACCCCTGCCCACTTTGACAACCTAGGATGGCTTAGAGTAGACGACAGAGTACAGCATTTATATAGAGCTTTTATCCAAAGTGCTTTACAACTTAATGTACATTAAACTTGAAAACAAGTTTTCATTCAGTCTGTCTCGTCTCTCCCTCCATCGGGGGGGGGTAGTAGAGTGTAGAGTGGAGGTAGTGGGGTGGGGGTAGTAGAGTGACTATACTGTGTATGTACTGTAGGTGTGACATGGAATGCGGCCCCCACACACACAAACACACACACACAAACACACCATTGAAATGCTAATTGTTGGGGCATTTCCATTCCCCCCAAGGTTGAGAAGAAACCACAGTACGGGGAGATTGATTGATTGATTGAACATTTTATTAACAGATTGCAGAATGGGTACAGTACAGTACAGCTCAATACATACAATTGTTAAGGGGATGCAGACCAGAGAAAGACTTTCGTCTTGTTTACATCAGGGTCCCCCATTTTCAATTCATCATAACATATATGACATACATGACATACAGATAGACAGTACTGCTACATCTATGACATACCAGATTTGCAAATACAGTACTGTTTGTGATACGAAAAGAGTCCAGAAAAGAGAGTATATACATTTGACATAGAAACTGTACATTGGAGGATGTTGGGGGGGAGGTTGGGTAGGAAGAGTAGATGGGGGAAACTGTACAACTGAACAAGCAAAACTGTACATTGGAATATTGACTCCCTCCCAGCAGAACTCCGCACCGCCCCAACTCTGGACTAATTTAAAAAACTGCTCAAAACCCACCTCTTCAACTTGGCCTTCAACCCCTAACTTTCTCACTTTATATGTATATGTTGTGTCTGTCCACTATGTTTGTTAATTTGTCATCCCCCCCCCCCCCCCCCCCCCCCCTATGTAAAGCGACCTTGGGTCCTCTGAAAGGCGCTATATAAAACGAAGTTATTATTATTATTATTATACTTGGTAATTTACTGTACATTGGGGGGGGGTTGTGTTAGGACATTTACAGGGGCCAGTTTAGAATTGCAGTCTCCCGTAGGTGTTTTTTGAGAGTGTTTTTGAAAGTGGGAAGTATTTTGACATGTACATGGGTACTTTGGTCGTGTAGTGTATCTTGTAGACCAGGCCCATTGCAAGTTGTGTCTACTCTAAGCCATCCTAGGTTGTCAAAGTGGGCAGGGGTGAGGTGGGTTCTAGGAGTAAGGTCAAGCAGTAGTCTGACCAGATTGTTTTGAGATGTTTGTAATTTTGTTTTTGTTCTGACACAGGTTCCCCTCAACTACAGTATAGACTGTTAATAGATGACGGGACCTAAGATGGGTTTACACACTGTACCAGGAGAACTGTAGACCAGGAGTTGTGTTACAAGAGAAGTGATTCAAAACTAAAACTTTGTTTGTAATGACAGCTTCAAGGATGCTTTCTGTATGATCACCCATATGATCACCCCCCCCCCCCCCCCCCACCTCCAATGTACAGCCCTCACCCAACCCACCCAACCCCACCCCACCCACCCAACCTCCTCTAATGTACAGTTTCTACGCCAAATGTATATACACTCTTTTTCTGGACACTTTTGTATCACAAACAGTACTGTATTTGCAAATCTGATATGTCATAAATGTATAGATGTAGCAGTACTGTCTATCTGTATGTCATGTATGTCATATATGTTATGATGAATTGAAAATGGGGGACCCTGATGTAAACAAGACGAAAGTCTTTCTCTGGTCTGCATCCCCTTAACAATTGTATGTATTGAGCTGTACTGTACTGTACCCATTCTGCAATCTGTTAATAAACTTTTCAATCAAAGTATTGATTTTTTTTTTATATCACGTTAACAATCAAATGGCTAGCAAGCTCACCTGTGACATACTGTACAGTGCAAAATACAAGAGTACAATCTTATGAAAACAATACACAAGTTGGAACAGTTTGAACGTTTTATTTTTACTTTCGTCTTTTTTACATCAGGGTCCCCCATTTTCAATTCATAATGACATACATGACTTACAGGTAGACAGTACTGCTACTGTACATCTATACATTTATGACATATCAGTTTTGCAAATACAGTACTGTTTGTGATACAAAGTAGTAGTAGATAGTAGACATAGCAGCATAGTAGGTAGTAGTAAATAAAACGATATGCAAAGGAACCTGACGCGTCGCTACTGTAACTCCGCCATCACAACCATTGAACTATTATAACTCTGTTACACCTATACACGGCTGGCCCATAGTAGGTAGTAATAGATAGTAATACATACTGTACTGTAGTCAGAAATAAAACGTTACCAAAATAATAACGTTTAGGCAAATCACAGACGCGGATACTACAACGTCTCTCTGTTGTGCCACGCAATAGGTTGAATCGTAGTGAGATAAGTTGAAGACAATGGTCGAGGTGTTTCCTGTTTCATAATACGAATTTCATAATATATTATAGCTTACTTGAATGAACAATCTCCCTCCCCACTTTACCAGCATATTTTAAATTCACAATAAAGTCTCTCTGTCTCGCGCCGTCCCAACGTTGACAGTGGCTCGTGTTATTGACACAAAGGCACAGTGTTGAATGAGGAAGTCAATAATCAATAGACCGCCGCCGGGCCGGGCGACTTTGCGCCTCCTGGCGGCATAAAACAGAACAGCAGCCTGGGTTCCCAATTAATTAAAACGACGTGATATAACCGTGCGCGCGTCGCGGCAAAGCGCCCATGAATACTAAAAGCTTCATCTGTATGTGGATTGTCACATTCATGAAGTTGACATGGTCCACAGACAGTAGTACAAGGTAGTCCATATTTTCTGCATGAGCAGCGAAGTGTCTTGCAGGCAGTGGTACAGTTACAATGAATGACCTTCAAGAGACTGTCTGGAGCAGCATTCATTGTTGACATGAGTGGGACAAATCTATTGTCCTGCAGGTTCCAGCCCCAGTCTAGAGCATCTATACCATCATCTGTTCCCATCCAGACCATGACCTGGTAGTATGCTCTACGACAGTGGAATTTGGTAGCAGATTCAGTTGGTGGTAGACGTTCAGGCGTTACCGTTGATGAAGCTGAGACAACCTTCTTGCTGAAAATGTTATATCTCATTTTTGCAAGCGAATCTGTGCACTTTCCACCAAAAAAGACAGCCATTGCTTGGCACCCAAGGTCATCGATCACATCTGTTGTCTGGTTTGGTACAGTGAATGCATTGGCACAAGCCTGAAGGACAGGATCCCCTTTTACAAGTTTTTGGAATGCTGTCTTTTTGCCAACTCCGAAGATCCGGGAAGTTGTGTCACAGCCAGTCACAGCATGGATGAACAGCAACTGAGAACACACATCCTGTCCGAGTACTTCTTTCAAATGGTTTATGGCGTACACTTTAAAACTGCCATCAGCTTTCGACTTGTCTGATCTGAAATAAAGGCCCTTGCTATCTCTCTGTGCATAGTAAAGAAGTAAGACGAGGAGATCAGTATCTTCTCCAATCAGCGTCGTGGTGTGAAGAAGAGATGATCCCACTGCGGCCCTTACTATGTCTACATCAGCATTTCCAAGTGAATTGACCACAGTGCAATCCCGTTCTTTCAGTTCATCACTTATCATGTGGATCAGTTTCTGTTTATTCAGATCTCTTGACAGGAACTCCTCCTTCTTACCTGAGAACTCTGTCTCAGCAGTGAAGTTGACAATGGGATGAATATTGTTTCCTCTTCTTTGATGTGTGTTGTCTTTAATGGATGGCCCATCCTCATAGCCATCAAACACAATGGTTGTAGCTGAGCCATAATGTTGGATGGTGAAGTCTGCATATGACTGTGCAATTTTACCATAGCTTTGTCCGTGCTTCCATTGTATTCGGTGAAGGAGTGAACCACCATCAAGAACATAATGCTCCGTTTCTGGTACAGAATCTAGGATTGCATCACTTGCATGATCACAGATCGCGTGCGCTAGTTGTGGTTTATCAGCTTTGCGGAAGACGTTTCCGGCTTCAAAGAGGGCAGGAGGGAAAGGACTGAGTTCGTAACGCATAACCTCCTCCAATGACAGCTCTCCAGTTTGGGAGACAATAAGGAAACATTGAAAAAGAAGTGCAGAATCAATGATTCGATCAGGAGCAACCTTGATAAATGATTTTTGTCCAAGGGTTATGGCTTTATCCTTTCTACTAAATGAAAATGTGAATGCCGGCTGTCCAATCATTTTGTGCATGATGTTGCGTCCAACAGAGTCATAATCATGCACGTTCACTCCATCCTCAGCGACAACACCTGTAACAACATTCCTTAAAGAAGAGTCTGGAGAGAAAGGTGAACATATAGCAAGTTTTGAAGTGATCTTCTCCAGGTCAGCAGCATCCCTTTTCATCCTTGCCTCTGTTGAATCCTTGTGCTGTTCTGATGTTGTGTATGTCTGGTTTGAGAACTCCTGCATTGCGGTGTTATACTCTGATGTTATGCCCTTTGACATTGTCCAAAGGGATCTCTGATTGTCGGTCATTCCACTTCCATGTGTCATCCCTCCTGTAGTCTTCAATGACCTCATCAATGTTGTTTCGATTACAAGATCTGAGCTGAGGCCTGCCCATGATTGGCTGCTGCGACGGATAACATGAAAACCCTTTTCAAATTGTCTGAAGACATCTGGGTGGTTGATGTGAAGCTGACTCATCTCTTGGACATAAAAGTGTGCCGATTTCAAGTAATTGTAATGCCCAGCCGCAGCGAATATCGGCATGCATTCAGAAACAGCGCGTAGGTGCAAAAGCCAGGAACCTGTGCGATCTGCTGTTATCAGTGACCTAGCAACTTCTAACATGTGTTGGTAATTTAGCCACAACTGACTAGTTTTGGATCTAGCACACAGTTCCATCTTCCTTTTTCCCAGCTCTTCATTTATTGTAATGAGGGTCTCTGATGTGAACACTGTTTCCAATGACATTTCACCCTTAACTATTGAGGTATACATTGCTTCAGACTGTTCAACCATTGCTGCAAATTCATGACTATCATCTACCATTTCTGATATTATAATGCGGTTAAGACATTTGTCAACCAGAAGATGGCCACGGAATTCTCTCTGAACTGATTTGCCTGTCATCATATGGGCTACTGAGTTCTCCCCATAGACTACCCATAGAATGTCCTTAAGTCCTGTACCGTCCATCAGTGTACCAATTGCTCCTAGCAAATTCATAAATGTGTGAAATCCTCCTAGGAGCAGGACAAAGGACTTGAGGTGACTGCACTGTGGTGAATCTAGGACAGGGGTCTCAAACTCACGGCCCGCGGGCCATTTGCGGCCCACGGGATGATATTTTGCGGCCCCCTACTTGACGTCAAAGTGTAGTGTTAATGCGGCCCGCACGCAACTGTTTGCTGAGTCGTTGCGCGAGAGTTGGACGTTTTATGGGGCTGCGGCACTGCAGATATACCCTACTCCAATGATCCGCACGGACATTAGACGGTGTTGCACTCGCTACCCAGTCTGTAGCAGTCGCAGAGACTCTGGCTAGTAGTGACGTTCGAATGTTGTGATTTTCGATGCAAAATAAATATTCAACATTCTCTTTTGAGACTCCGCCTCAGAGACTCTTATCCTTTGGCACTTGGAACTTGCTGTACTTTGCTTGCAGGATTGCAGCCATTATTGCTGGATTAGCCACGGGACCGTTGTCAAGCTAAGCTAGCTGACCTAGCTCGTCTTCCCCGCAAGGTTTTCACATTGACATTTGATAACGTTAGTCAGCTGACGCTAGTCACTAGCTACTTGACTTAAATACGATTCACCGTGGGTGCATTATTGTTGATAGACGGACAGAGTGTCAGGTCCTGGAGAAAGGACATCATCTGATTTGATGTAACGTAGCTAACGCTAGCTTTTCAGCTAATGCTATAATAACACCAAGCAAAACACATCCCGTCCGAGCTCCCCGTCACACGCTCTGTCGGGGACAATGGAATTTAAGAAAGTGTATCTGCTGTTAAAATGACAAACAGCATCACACTTTAAAACACGTTCATTTTATAATCCTCACTCCGCAGGAGATAAATGACGTCATGGGATCGGAGGCTAGAATTGACGTGTATTGATTGATTGATTGATTGATTGAAAACTGTATTAACAGATTGCAGAATGGGTACAATACAGTACAGCTCAATACACACAATTGTTAAGGGGATGCAGACCAGAGAAAGACTTTCGTCTTGTTTACATCAGGGTCCCCCATTTTCAATTAATCAGGACATATTATGACATACAGATACCAAGTCCTCACTCAGTGGCAAGAAGCCATTCTCTCTCTCTGATGCATACATAATAAAATAATGTATGACTGAAGTAATGGAGACCATGTTTGAAGGCAAACAAAAGCAAAACCCCCTCAGATTGCACAGCAACCAGAATAAACAGCGTTGTGATAGAATAAAAAAAATGCACAGTGCATTTCCATAGCTGTGGATGAGTCCACTGACACCACTGAGAAGCCTATGTTCTGAAGAACCGTTCATGTTCTGAAGAACTGTTCATGTTCTGAATTGTTATTGCTAAAGATTGAGAAGATTGGATCAGTTGTACTTTTTTTTGGAATACTTGAAACCCTTTTTTTGTGGAATATTTGATGCGGCCCAGCCTCACCCAGACTCTACCTCCAGCGGCCCCCAGGTAAATTGAGTTTGAGACCCCTGATCTAGGATTATCTCTGCTGCTTTCCAATATAGGGGTTGGTCAAATGTAACTACTGGGGCAAGGTGGTGTTTGGATGCCAGACCACAAATGAACTCCAGTGTTGACAGAATGCATGTTTTGTCTCCGGAGTACATGTCTATCATTGGTAAGTATCTCACTGAAGACTGCCCTGGATGTTCATCTCCCTTATGAATAATGTGCATCATCCCCTGCCAACCAGGTGCAGGCTGTTTGAAATTGAACGATAACTCCCAAAGCAGATCAACCATCTTGTTACATTCTGCGAGTCTTGGAAGTTCTTTAAATGTGGTGTCTCTGCAAAAGTGTTTGGCAAAGTGATAATCTATTATCACAACTTTTGACCTCTGCACAAGATTCAGTTCATTAATTCTGAACCTCGGAATCCTTTGGTCTGTCTTCTGTCCTGGTGTCAAGGCAGCTATCATGCCCATCCCATGAAATGTCCCTTTCCCATCAATTGTTAGAATATTATGATCTACATTGTCTGCAACAAATAAGACGGTCGTGTTCAACACATCAATATCCTTACCAAGCATGTTTGGTGCAGTACAATTTGCAGCATTCATTTCAAACCTCTGCAGTTCAGAATAGGAAGAGCAGAATCCCATCTTATTCAGCATATCTACAATGAACCGAGACCGGTTTAAGTGGTGCATTTGCACTGCTAGGCCAATTTGCAAAGGGGCAAGGACAGCTCGTGGTCGGACTGCCTGTATGATTGTGTGGCCAATACTAGCAATTTTCTGCTCTGTCTCTTTACCGACAAACAAAGCTTTTAACACAATGTGGAGTGATTGTGGAATATAATCAAGGGCATTCTGTAGTTTTAGTGTCTCTGTAGTCGGGTACTCATTAACAGGTGGAACATTAGTCATTATGTCACTTTTTATGAGTTTTGCAGCTGTTTCAAGTAAGTGTCTCTTCTCAGACTCTTCATCACTGTTTTGTTTTGTGTTGTTATAGTAGGATCTGAGTATGTCTGATGTTTTCTCTCTTATTGTAACAATACAATCCAAGCCATCTCCTTCTGCAATAAATATGCTATTTGCATATCGTTGCATCAGCAATGTTTTTAGGTATTGATTACTATATGGGATGGAATCGGCCTTAGACAAATACTCTTGCATTTTACACCTAAGTGCAGAAACGGTCAGCTGTCCATCATCATTCGTTTCAAAGTAAGCACACATTTTTGAGAAGGCTTGTTCTTGGTCCTCATTCTTTGGCCTTCCAGACTTTCTCCGCTTTGGATTACAATCAGGCTGAAATTCCATGGGAACATCACGGTCACACCGGAAATGTGTGCTACAAGCATTATGATACACACAGTCTGCAGCATGTAGATCACTATTATAGTATTCAATTCTACCTTTGACTTTGAATGACCACTCATCATTTTGTTTATATAACAACTATAATGGTCAAAAAGAAGGCTTCAACTATGCTAGCTTGAGAGCTGGAGAGTGCAAACACCTTTTTTAGTAAGCTATTTGTATTTGTATAGTCATTTTAAGCTCCTGGGCGCCAGTTTGGACGCCATCTTGAAAATGATGCCTTTCCGGAAGGTGTATTTTCCTAGATTTTTAGTATGTTCACAAGCATGTCTAGAGGTACCAGAATCAAGTGAAAAATCATAGTTATATATTTTTTTCTATTGAGATATATAGCCATTTTAAGCTTGGTCTGCCGCCATTTTGGACGCCATCTTGAAAATTAAGCCTTTCTGGAAGGTGTATTTTCCTAGATTTTTAGTATGTTAGTGAACATGCCCAGAGGTACCAGAATCAGTTGAGAAATCCTTTCTCAATTTGAGATATAGCCATTTTAATATCTCCACCGCCATCTGGGACGCCATCTTGGAGATGGCGGCTTTCGGGGGGGTCGATTTTGGTCGACTTTTAGTATGTTATTTAGCACGCCCAATACTTTCGGAATCCATCGAAAAACCTTTTGTATAAATTTTTTTTGGGTTAAGTGCTTTTTTTTCATAGATTGACTCGCCTAAGCTGAATCATTCAACTAAAGAATAAAAACATGTCCACTTGATTTTTTCCCCTATTATCTTTCAAAAAGAAAATTCAAAAAAAAATATTGTATTGTGGTGGAGTTACCCATTGGTTCATATGTGGATCACTGACTGGGTCTTTAGCGAGTAGCGTACCTGTAGTGGATCACTGACTGGGTCTTTAGCAAGCAGCGTACCTGTAGTGGATCACTGACTGGGTCTTTAGAGAGCAGCGTACCTATAGGGCATTGGCAAGTAAAAAATAATTTATTAAAAATAAATAAAAATGTAATGTTCTGCCAAAATATTTTGGCTAAAATATGCCTCGTTTTATAAATGTGTATCGATAACATAGTGCTGTAATTGCATTTTCTAATAAATATGCACAATCAAGTTCAACAACGTGTGCTTTTATTTTGATATTCCTTAATTCCACGTCTGAAATTACGCGATACATTAAAATGTGGGTTCCCCAAAAAAAATATCCTAAATAAAATGGGGGCCGCGGTATGAAAAAGTTTGAGAACCCCTGCGTTATAGTGGATCACTGACTGGGTCTTTAGCGAGCAGCAGTACCTAGAGTGGACACACGGGGTGTTGGCGTGATGTGAGACGCAGACGGCGGCGGCTGTGGCCCCCAGAGGACAGGGATCACGTCCCGGGACACCGGGCCATTAGTCAACACGCTCCTCGACCGGCTCCGTCACATTCATCACCAGGACACGCACAACTTCCCCGCATGGGCCGTTATTATGTACTCATTAATAACCTGGGACACCGTTCATCTTCAGAGAGGGACACGATTAATTTCTCGGCTATGGCGTAGGCTACTAATTCTCCTCTTCTTCTTCTTCTTCTTCTTCTTCTTCTTCTTCTTCTTTTTCTTCTTCTTTTTTTGCCCTTTGGCTTCGGTCTACTTTTTTGGGCGGGTTTTGTTTTGGTGACTGAAAGAGAGCGTATTATTACCTTTGCAGTCATACCTCAACAAGGCTATCAATGAGAAGGAGAAGTCTTTATTTGTCATGCAGATTTTAACACACACACATGCGATGTGCGACCCACAGGAACACACGCACACACACGCACTGAGTCACTGAATGAAATGTTCTCTGCACTTCCCATCCCGTCGTCCTTCCCCCCCTAAGGGCAGCCGGGATCAGATAGGGGCTGCGGCCGCGCCCGGGGGGGGGGGGGGGGGGGGGGGGGGGGAACCCTTGCGAGCAAAAGGGGGGGCATGCAAACTCCACACAGAAAGGCCCGGGAGATACCCCTACCTGGGTAACTGGCAACAAGGCAACCTGGTCCCCAAGCGGGAATCGAACCCAGGACCTTCTATAGCTGTGTGTGAGGCGACAGTGTTAACCACTACACCACCGTGCCGCCCTATGTTATCTTTTGGTATCGAATGTGGCGGTTTGTCAAGAAACATGAAAGCCATCTAAACATGATGGCTTTGAACTCTGAACTCTGTTGCCTATACTCAATTTATACCTACCTTTACTGCTTTCACTGTCTACCGATTGATTGATTGATTGATTGATTGATTGATTGATTGATTGATTGATTGATTGATTGATTGATTGATTGATTGATTGATTGATTGATTGATTGATTGATTGCAAATTGTATTAACAGATTGCAGAATGGGTACAATACAGTACGGCTCAATACACACAATTGTTAAGGGGATGCAGACCAGAGAAAGACTTTCGTCTTGTTTACATCAGGGTCCCCCATTTTCAATTCATCATAACATATATGACATACATGACATACAGATACAGTCCTACTGCTACATCTGCCCTACACTGTAATCATAATAATCACAACTACCTACCTCATACTATATATCTACCCATATAGCTCTGCATACTATCTCTCTCTCTTTCTGTAGTGTATACTGTATGATAACATGTACAATTGTGCTGTATATATCGTATATACATATATATTTCGATTGACTGCATATATATATCCATATCTGTCTGAATATACCTGCATATAATCCTTCTATATACCTACTTGTGCACCTGCATATAACCCATATAACTCTGTGTGGTAGCATGTACAATAATGCTGTATAAACCGTATATATATATATATATATATATATATATATATATATATATATATATATATATATATTTATTCTTACCAGATATATATATACACATCTGTCTGTACATATGCATATAATCCTTTTTACATATCTGTATATATTTATTCTTACCATATATATATATACACATCTGTCTGTACATATGCATATAATCCTTTTTACATATCTGTAGATACTATATCTATATCATCCCTTACCTACTCTTACTAGTTACACTGCTGGCCAGTACGACTTACTACCATAGTGTCTCTATACCTGTGACACTGTACATATTAATACTACAACTCTGTACA
>NC_140169.1:157293870-157492941 GCF_963971535.1 Notolepis coatsorum | reverse complement strand
GTCTCATATACTGGCTGTACAATCCTTATCTCTCCCGTTAGTGCAATCCTCCACCTTCGTAAGAATTCGACACTCGACACAGCGTAATACCTTACAAGGAGAAGCGTTTATTTTCATAAACAGAGACCTCATAATCAAATGGGAACCAATTCGGAACCAATTCGTATTGTCCTTGTAAGATCTATTCTAATGGTCTTTTGGTGTGTTCAGTCTATCGTCCTTCTGCTATTCAGTCCAATAGTGGTCAGGCCTGGTCGTTAGCCAGAACCCTCCTTGTGTTAGCCGAAGCTAATGATGATGTGGCCTCCTTCCCCCCCCCCCCCCCCCCCCCCCCCTATCTCTGTGATGAGAGGAGGGAGTCTCTTCTGTGTGATCTCAGTCCTAGTCAGATTGTAGTCTGCCCTTAGTCGTCTTGGTCTGGCTTACACCCGGAAGGAGCTTGCTTTTCTATATTCTCGCCATAGCAACGACGGCCCGCCCCTCTTCTGGTTGTCATGTGCCGCTGCCATGACAACAGCTTTAACCTTTACACACATCAAAACATTTCATTACTGTCAAAACCTCCATCGCTCTGCTCCCTGTCTCCTGTGCCCCGCCGTTATCTTGTTGTGTTCTAGATCGGAATGTCAACACCCCGCTCGCTGGCAGTGTGCTGCTCCCACTGACTGCCAGCCACTAGACCGCTTCCTCCACCGTTCAAACCGCCACCACCGTCACCATGCACATTTCGACCTCTCTGACCCGGGCCCCTTTAGATGCGGTCATCTCCCCCTAATCTATCCATCACATACATTGAAAACCACCACTGGTTTCTTTCACCCTTCATCTCTTTCCATCTCTCTTCCTCCCTCCCTCTCTCTCTCTCTCTCTCTCTCTCTCTCTCTCTCTCTCTCTCTCTCTCTCTCTCTCTCTCTCTCTCTCTCTTCACTACACTACATGGGAGTCAGGCTGGCAAGAGAGGGGTCGTTGTCGTGTGATCCTCTGCATCTCTCTCTCCCTGGAATTCCTTGACTTTTTTTTAACAAGGTGTTTTAAACGTCCTTGGAATTCAAATCAACCATTCCGCATTGAAAGTTTTGTTCATCCATGATCAAATTGTTCTGAATCAAGAAATTGCATTTTTTTTATCTAAAGTGTAACTAATTGTCGGAAAGCCATACATATTGGATCCGATTATTTTCCAAAAAAAAAAAAAAAAAAAACGCATTTAAAAGTGAATTGGATCCTTTTAAATGCCCTTTTAAAATGAAAAATAGTGCTTGGAAAAGTACTTGAAACTTTTGAAAGTCCTTGAATTTCATTTTGCAATGTCTGTGGGAACCCTGATTTGATGAACATCACCACTGACCCTTATCTGCCAGAGTTGTACCCTTCCTGCTGACTTGTTGTTCACTATGTACCGTAAGTCACTTTGAATAAAAGTGTCAGCTATAGCTGACTCAATGTAAATGTTAATGTAAGTAAAAGGACGATTCAAAGGCATTGTGCTTCCGATAATATTGTGCTTCAGATTGAAGTCACCTAGGGTCTATGTTCTGTTCTGATGACATCAGAACCAATACTCTGCGTTGTGAATTGCCCGTCCTAAAAACCCTGGTACTTTCAAAAGACCATAACTCTGGTCTTGTTCGACGGCAGCTAAGAAGGAGAAATGAAGGAGAAGTTGTACCAGCATCTGTTTAATTCAAAGTTAAAAGTGTAATCACAATGGTTCTGGTTCAATTAAAATAATGAATGCTATAGTCGGATCACTAGACACTATGCCGTCTGTGATCCAGACCAGACTAAAAAAGTAGATTAAAGAATGGTAATTGTTGAGTTGTCTTTGTTCTCTGTTGATAACAAAGAGGATTCTGTTCTCCTTCCAAAAGCTTGTTCTCCTCTGCTCGCGCCGTCCTCCGTGTGAAAAGGTGGGTGTGGTCCTGTGTTGTTCCGTTTTCAGTCTGTCCCCACAGTCACCACACCCCATTTTATCCCTGAGCCAGAAACCCTGGGCGTGACGTCACCAAGTGACCTCACGCATAGGATTTCCACCCAATCGCGAGCCTTCACAGAGTATTTGAAAAAGAGGGGCCGTCCCCTGGGGCCCACCAGCTGTCTCCTTTGTTTTCCAATCAAAGAATAGATACCGTCTAACTAACATAATACTTTGGTTATTTTTTTTTTTGATCCACTTTTTCTCCCATTTTTCTATATTTTCTCCCATCCCAATTTCGTATCATCCAATTCAACCCTCCCCTGTCACGAACGCTGTTTCTTGCCTCCCACAAGCCGGCTGCAGTGAGGACTAAGTCATACATAGCACAAGTCCCCTCCGGTACTTGAGGTAACAGCAGTCGCATCTTTTCACCTGCGCAGCTCGACCTCTCAGTGTCGAGGAGTAACGCGTGGGAGGCTCACGCTGCCCCCGACACTTCCTGACTCTACTGCGCAGGCGCACCAACCGACCTGCAGGAGCCGCTTGTTCACAACGTTCGATCCCCACCCTTCAGTTTTTCCCTCCCCGTAATACGGCCAATGTGTATTACTGCGGACGACCAGCCAAACTGAAAAACAATGTGGAGAGCTGGATTCGAACACGCGAATCCTAGCGTCTCCACACTGGTGGCGAGTGCCTTAGACCACTACACCACCTAGCCGCCCTATACTTTGGTTATTAAACCCAAGATATATATATTCGAATTGAGATTGATTTCATGAACACAGAGATATCATTTTTGAATAGTTTCTCTTGATGCTAAATGAGAATCACAGTAGTTTTATCATTAAGCCCACTTCTATAGTTTCCTAATCATATTCTTTTAACTTAAATCAATATCTATTTTATACAGTTATTATTCAGCACGTTAAGTATTTTTCCAATGAAGTCCAGAAGTGGTTTAATTTCAAACTCTGTGATTCTTATTCATAAACATGGCATATTTTATATCATTAGATTCAGAATTGTTACCACAATATAACAGGATCATTTGCAGTTCATTTTAAGCTAATTTAGGTATAGAAACAGACATTTGAAAGTGTACTTGATGTTACTGAGATACTGAATCATAGTCCCTCCTACGGCAGCTGTCTCCACATGTAGTAATCAGACCAGTTTAACAGATAACACAGGATATGTGACTCTTGATCTATTGTCTGCAGCTGCCAACAGTTGTATGCAAATCTACCTCCTGTTGTGAGCCCAAGTCTCTGTAGACACACACAATCTCTGAGCTAAATCACTCTAGTTTAATCAGGTTTAAACTATATTTGATTGCCAACCTATTAACCACTTATTGTTTAAGACTAAAAGTATAAAGCATTCATTTTGCACACAAATCCAGTAGTATTTTCTAATTAAATGACTTATGATTATTTACAAAGTTCCTTAACCTAGGGACAACCATCTGTTCTATTTTATTGCAATGTAGCCTCAGGGCCTGGCCCCCTGTGGTTCATGACTGAAAGACATCTTTTATGACCAATCCTTATGCTTACTTAGAACCTTTTCTATTAGGAACATTTTCCAGTACATTTAGGATTTATGGTTTATCAAATAATACTACAGTCCACACTCGGATAGAGATTAACTATCCTTAATTAGCTAGTATAATATGCTAAACATAGATCCTAACTTCTGCTTACTACTACCTGGATAAAAGTTAAAACATTTTAAATCATACTTGGATAAAATACATACGGCATCCCACACTCGGATCCTAAAAAATCAAAACAACATTCTTTTTCTACATCTCTTTCCTATGTATAGCTATCGTCACCCAAACATCTTTATTTTTAGTCCATTTTCATTCACTGTGTGCAGTGTGCAGTCTTTGACACTCTTTTTCGTACCAGGATCAATTTCCCACTGGTTTCCCTTGGGGGTGTCAAATTCTGACTTGGAGCAGGGAGAAGGGGGGTCAATGTTTTCTGGATTGACCTGGCCACCCCCTCCTCATTTCTCAGAGACGGTGCAGATCAAGACTGCTGATCTCCCTCTTAATGCTACCACCAAATCTTGGCTTCAAAACAGGGAGGTAGAATCAGAAAGCCAGTTGACTTCCGATCCCTCCCCTTCTTCTGTCGAGGCCTCATGCCTCGTGCTGTCACTCAAATAGGGGCATGACCCCCTGCTGTATTGGCCTGTTCAGTTGAACCAGGAGCTCTTCTCTCGGATGTCAGTTGCGTCGATCTCAGGTGGGGTGATTAGATCTCCCCTCTGGCGCTGTCACGGCTGTTGAGGAGGTTGTGTTGTCTCCTGCAGTCATCGCTGGCTCAACACCTGTTGACCCTCGGAATAGTGGAAGAGGTTTGATTCTCCCCACCCTCCGCCTGGTCGTTGATAAGGGCGATAGAGGCTCCACCCCCTCACTCGATGACACCCGGTCAGTTGCTAAGGCCTTGCAGCCTGTCTCCTCGTAGATTGCCTGTCGTTTGGCCTCTCTCGTTCCCCTCCGAAGCCTCAAGATTTGGTCACTGCGTTGGCCGGAACTCTCAACGCTTGAGAGTTAGGCTTCTCCTGGATCTCTTGGTACCCGCAGTGTTGTGGTTCCCCATGGAACCGCTGGGTAGACACTAGCCAGTGTCCTGGATCAACAGTACCGATGGAGTCCTTGGTCTTCCTCGTACCACACTCTGATGACTGCTGACTCCCCAATCTCCCATTCGTATCCTGCAGTGAGTATATATCGCTTCGGTGGACAGCGCAGGTTACTTCTATCACAATAATTTATTGAGAATCCATATTTTTCCTCCCTCAGACACTCTTTACTGGTCTGAGTTTGACAACTTTCTTTTCTTTTCCAAATCCTTTATCTATATATTCCATGGCTTCTAGATCATTAATATTCAAAATTCAGAAAAATTCACATGGCTCTCATTATATTATGCTGATTATGCTGTCAAAACAGTATAACCCCACCCTCCTTTGATGTGGAATAACATTCTAAACATCATACCTCCATTCCTGGACAGCTGTTCGGGGCCCGGACAGCCAATACTGACGAGACCTCTCCCCCAGTAGTCCACAACAACAAACCACAGTCCGCTTTAAACACACATCTTTCACACACTCCGCCAGCCTCTAGCCGTCAGAGTCCCCCACAAGCCAATTATCAATTGCACATGTCCACACCCTACACAAAGGCTATTTGGCCAATGGCGACCAAAACCTACTGAGCTTATCAATGTACAGAGAATCATGTTTCCCAACACTTCACCAATCGCGACACAACCCCCAGATCCTAGATCTGGATTTTTAATGAGCGGAGAACAAAAACCATGAACCAGCTCTAGTCCATTCACATTGTTCTCAGCCCACCATATGGACATATACTACCAGTCCTGCTGTGTCGCGATTCCACCCAGCCTGTCAGGTCCTAAGAAAAAAATAGAGAAAAGAAACAAAATCAAAGAAAAACATGCCAAAACCACAAATGAAACAATAAACAAAATTTGTGAGCATTGCTTTTTCAACTCACTCTTAGAAACAAAATTAACCTATTATCTAGGGGCGTAACCACCCCCGTATATACTAAGAAACAAAATGAAAAAATCAAAAGAATAAACTAAATGAAAACTTCCGGCCTAAGGCAGGAATCGCTTGTAAAACACTAGGAAATAAAAATAAGCAGAAATAAAAATAAACGCCTATATCTATTACTCATGATTGTTGATGTTCGTCTATCAATATTTCTTAATTTCTTACCCATGCAGTCCACCCTTTGACCAAACTGTTTATTGATCAAGCATGGATAGTCCACTGATCACTAGCTGACGCAGTGTCACATCATTTCACTGTCTAATATTGAATACCTAATATTAACTGTTTAACCTAGTTCAGAGTCCACATGACCACAAAAGCCATTGCGGTGACAATTTTTCTCTCTTTCTCCCATCTGTGCAGCTTGGCCAGGCTGCACAGGTGGGAGACATCAAAAATCGTCCACCATACCATTCTCTCTTACGTTTTCCTTACTGCCACAGCAAGAGTTGATCAGAAACACTGTAGCAAAAAGGAAAATCCATGATTGGTATATTTCCCTACTGGGAATATTTGATTTAATGTTCTTGTTAGTCCGATTAGTTCATGCATCAGTCAGTTACTTCATCCCTCCACGTTAGTCACACATCCATTTTAGTAACTTCCACTCATGGCCTAATCACCTAACCCCTCTATATATTTTCTATTCTATTTTTATTCTAATCAGTTGTATATATTTTTTATTCAATTCATTCTATTTTTATTCTAATCAGTTGTATATATTTTTTATTCAATTCATTTTCATTTTTAATACCTATCTATATTCTTTATTCTTCCGGTGGCCTCTGCAGACATGACCTTTGAAAATGACCTATCAGTCCACAGATCCAGCAAACCTGTCCTTGTTTCCTCGGTTGTGGGACCCTGTGGGCCCCCCGCCTGTAATCGGATGGCCCTGGGTTCATCGGGCCCAGAGTCTGTCCTTGCTCTCTGCCATTACCACCATAGCTCTCACCTCGCCCCCCTTGAGCCTGTTCTGGGGAGAAAACCACGTACCTATTTTGTTCAGCCACCGTTCTTTGAGCCTGCTGTTGGGTGGGGTCTGGAAACCTACCCCGCCCGAGGCTCTCAGCACCCTGTCGAGGCCCCGCTCCCTGTCTGGGCAACGGGGCACAGGGCATTGCTTGATCACGGCGGCCTAATTCCGACGCCCGAAGCATGACCTCAATCACTGTACCATCTAGCAGTACATTCTTTCTCGCCAGTTCTTGCTCCAGTCTCGTGTGCGGCCTGACCAATCTCCAGCTGTGTCTTCATCAGGTCTCGATGCACTGCCTCATGTCGTCCGAACGCTGCTATAAACGCTCTCTGTTGTCTATAGGTCGACGCCTCTCCCCCCATCTCAGCGCTGGCGGTCTGACTTCCCATCTCCGGGCCCCGCCTCTCATCTTGACTCTGGTGCTGAGGGGGTTCTGGACCGGGGGGACTTGCGGGCTGTGGACACTGTTCTTGATACCGACCCTGGTTTTGCCCGTGTCCGCCTCTTCGTCTGTTATTCCATCGCGGACCTCCTCCTCTGGGTTGAGGACGATACTCTCCTCCTCGGGGTCGATATTCTTGGTCACAGTCCCTAGCTGTATGCCCGAAATTTTCGCACGTCCAGCACACCACCCTGGCCCTTGCTGACTGGCTCCTCGTCCCCTGGCCACGCCTCTCAGTTTGGTGCTGATGTTGGGGGTGGGGGGAACCTGGGCAAGGGACACTGGTGGTCTGTAAATTGCAGTCACCTGCAATGGCCACTCCAGTGTGGATCGGCTCTGGTAATACAGTTGTCTCTGGATCTCTCTCCCCATAGACCCCCTGTGTTGGAGTTAAAGACATTATTTCCAGTCCCTCCGTCACACTGGTCTCAGGAGGGGAGTCAGTCACATTAAAATCAATCAGGTTAACGTCACTGTTCAATTCGGTCAATGAAATGTCTGCAGAAGTTATCGGCATTTCCCCCCCATTGGCCTGACTACTATTGGCCATTTTTATATTGCTTCTATTTATTATACTATGAGTTAATGAAATAGACTAATTGTCGACTCTCGTTTTCGTTATCCTATTTTTTCTTCTAATTGTTCCTATCAAAGCTGGTGAAACCCCATTCACACTCCTTTCAAACGCTCGTAATATCACCGTTTGGAAAAACCTGTTTTTCTGTACTTAAACTATTTTTACAAACTTGAGTTAATATCACTCACACTGGCAGAGTTATTTGGCGCAGACCGGAATTGACAAAACGCTTAGTGATACTACACCCAGACTTTTAACCGTCAATTGTTCCCTCGTTGGATTTTGGAATCGTCAGCACTGCCTCTGTCCGCCCTCGAGCAGCTATGAAGAAAGAAAGAAAAAAAAACATACACTTAATTATCAGTGGCATTTCCCTTTCACAATCCATCATTATCTTTAAGCATGGAATGTCGGGCATCTTCTATACTAATATCACTTTAGAGAGCGTTAGAGCAATTTTCTTTCGAATTTTAACGACACGGCCTTAGTTGTTTTCTGTTCTGTTGTCTTCATCGGAAAACTGGATCTTCCAATCCTTTTGTCATGTATCCGCATCACATGACTCTGGGGAACACTATTTCGCATCGGCCTCTTCCGTCTGTTGATCAATCAGAAATTTGTTATTCACAGCCTATCATTTCTAAACACTTGTGCTGGATTTGGTAATTTAGGTGAATAAAATCACTTCTTCCACTTAATGAATTTGTAATTCCTTTCTCATAAAATATTTAAACTCTTATTGCTCTGCAAATGACTATGTGTCTATGTAATCCTAACATTTCCTTCTATGTGTAGCTTTATTTATTTCTATCTGAGAAAGTCTAAAAATGTATATTTCTCATATATCGCTTTTCACACTATGTGTAGCTGTATTTATCTTTATCTGAGGAAGTCTAGAATGTATTTCTATCATCATTTATCTTTACATCACAATATTCACACAATTTACTCATAATTAATACACATTCCCCCCGTTTTAACACCTTAACCTCAGGTGCTAAACACCACGCTTACAACTCACGAGGAATTAAATCAATTTTCCGTGATTCATATCACAGAATCCCTGTGGCTTGGCACAGTGTCCCCCAACCTGTTCATTAAACTACAGGTGCAGACACCACCCCCATCTTGAAATCCCTGCAGACCAATGATATCTCACGGTCGCCATTCGCAGCCCTAGGCCCCCCTTTCAGTAGCGACCTGAAAGTGAAACCCCGGGCTCCCCGCACAACGATACTCAAAATCCATCCTCAGATTCAAATTAACAACAGCAAACACCTTCACATAAATACCCACACATAATGCGACTCAACGCGCATAGTGTGGCAGCGAGCTACAACGACGCAGCGCACACACGACGCCTCCACGTCAATGCGCGCAGGTAGACAGCGAGCTACGACACAGCTGTCTACCACCGCACGCCACGACGCCCGGAGCTGGCACCCCCATTGAAATGAAAAGAAAAATCACACCCTCTTCGCCGAAATCTAAACACAACCGTGGCCGGCAGGAATCCTACCACTGAACCCCCAATGCATAACAAACCCTGGCACGTCCCCTCCATCATACGCCTTGTTCTTCTACCAACCTCGCCATCACAGGTGCAGCCGAGCAGAGCGACCCCTCATACGCAGGTCCATCTGCGTAGAGAGTCCCAAACCTAACCTCAAAGCACGCTCCGACTTACGGCCCACCATCATGAACGCAACACACAAGACACTGACACAGAGCCTCTATCACACCAGCCAGAGTTCGTCCAAACGCAAAGGAAGAAGCACGAGCATCATGCCAACCAAAGCGTAGCGCCACTGGTCCAACACGACCGGCCGCCACCCAGGGATCACATCATACGGCCCTTATCGCCTCACTTCTCCGTTAAATCAAGGGACCGGAAGATGGCCGGAGACCCTGAGAAAGCCATAAAGCATGGCCCCACCGCCGCTGCCACGACATCATTGCCCTGACGCTGGCCATTACCACCACCAGCACTAGAAACCTTGCAGAAAATAACAACAACCCGCACTAGAAACCTACAGAAAATACCAGCAATCTGCTCCAGAAACCTACAGAAAAATAACCATAAACAATTAAACAAGTTCAAACAGGAGAGAAAGAGAGAGCGTAGAGAGCTTGTACCATTGTAAACTCGCACACTTAACCCAGTCTAACCCAGCTGCACACCTAACCCGCATGAGTCACCAGGCCCACCTAACCAACTCAATAACGAGGGAGCGTGAGAAGGAGAAAAGGGGGACAAAAGTGAGCGCACCACAACCACATCGCATTCCCCTAATGCCCACCTGTGCCACCCCAACTGTACTTAAACTACACCTCCACTCCTCCTATCACAACGCCCTACGCTTCAAACGCAATACTCCCAACCTACTAATGCCTGCCCCATCCCCTAAACCAACACCTGGGTCGCCCTCCGGTCCTGTGCAGGCGTGAGGTGCAGAAGAAACGGAGTCCCCACGAGCAAGTTCAGAGTGGTATTTCGGCCGCTTTACCTAAGAGAACCCCTAATAGCCTAGTGACAATGCCCCCAAAATGTTGAGATACCCCTACCGGAGGTAGGACAAAACACAACATTGTTTTTCCTCATCTCTAAGGTCTCCCATATATGAAATGGATTCTTGTATAAAAATATTTTACTGCAAAACTTGTTAAATTGATAGATATTGTTATACACCCACAAAGGAAAAAATAACCAAAATATAGCCTGGCCGTATGGGAGTTGAGACATATAAACTCATGTAGATTAATAATACAAGCTCCAAGAGCTTTCAAACTTGACATGCTAGCAGTCAGACAGTTGCTTAACATAATAGAACAACCTGGATGTGAATATCTTTATGCCTGTAGGAAATATATACCTATGTACACATACTTAAAATAAGCGGAAATGTAAACAATTTATATCTATGCAGAATGTTCTCATTTACTTTGTAGTGGCTCTGCCATGGATTGTCATAGAAACACATATGAGGGGATTTCCGGAAAGGTGTGGTTGTGCTGAATCCAGCAATACCACATGTGTAAATATAGCATGCATGGTCAGGGAGTTACATCAGTAAAAGTATGAGGTGTCCTAAATGAAAGACATTTAAACATTGACATAATGAAGTCTTCAGTCCAAAGCCCATAATCAGTGGGGAGAAGCATGTTGACAAATTCAATGTTACTGCAAAGTAAAGTCACTTGAGATAATGTTCTGGTCTATAATATTAATATATTTATGATACATTTAATAAATTATACATTTCATATGATACATTTTATGATACTTCATATGGAAACAAAGATCCAATTGAATCAGGTTGAAATAGAAATAGAACACCTTTATTTAAATCTACTGCGTTCTGAGCCCCCTGCTGTATTCACTGTACACACATGACTGTGTGGCCAGGTTCAGCTCCAACTCCATAGTGAAGTTTGCGGACGACACGGTGGTGGTGGGGCTGATCTCTAATAATGACCAGAAGGCCTATCGGGAGGAGGTTGATGAACCGGCACGCTGGTGCCGGGATAACAGCCTACTCCTGAACATTGGTAAAACCAAGGAGCTGATCGTGGATTTTAGGAGAATACAGCAGGTGACACACGCCACTGCGGATAAATGGGGCTATCGTGGACAGGGTGAGCAGTTTCAAGTACCTGAGAGTCCACATCACAGAGGACCTGACATGGTCAACACACATAGATTCTGTGGTGAAAAAGGCGAAACAGCGCCTCCATCACCTGAGACAGTTAAGGAAGTTCAGAGTATCGGTAGATACTCCACTCCTTCTATTCCGGGGCGAGAGAGAGAGAGAGGGGGGTAAGAGGACTTAAAGAACTATCATGTCCATGTATCACCCTATTGGCCGAAACTACAACCCAATTTATGCAGTATTAGCGACTAGACCTTCCTATGACTAGAGCCTAAAACATGACTTTTCCGCCCCCTAGTGGACTTTAAACCCCACACCATCCCCACCGACCCCAGCTCTCACACCCATTACACCAACAGCCTAATGCGCACGCGCGTGTCCCCCTTACGGCCACCAAATGCCCTAACCATAATTACAGTGTCCCCAACATTACACTGTAACCTACACACGACGCATCAGCATTAATGCGCGCAGCTAGGCAGCCTATCGCCACCGCAAGCTATGACGCCGCGGTTTACCACCGCAGCCACAACTCTGCGGTCCTCAGCATCGAACTGCCCCATCGAGAGAGAGAGGGAGGGGGAGGAGGGGGAGGGGGGGAAACCTGGGCCCCACATTCCACTACTAGATTAAACTATTTCACCAAACTACCACAGCATAACAATAAAATATTTAAACTCTACTATCAAACTAATCTCTAAAAGAAAAACCTCCTGTGTGTAGAACCACATGAAAAAAAGCAGCTTTGAGTGTGTAGAACCACATGTAACAAAAGCAGCTTTGAATGGAAACTTAACCTGGCCTCTGCTGCCCCCTACTGCATTCCTAAACAAACACCACCTTGAAAAATAAATTTGTTTACAAGTGAAGTCCCATCCCTAGCATCCCGCGAGATATCCCGAGAGTCCCGTCATGCTACGCCGTTAGCACAGGTAGCTTAGCATATTAGCCTCGTTAGCTCTTTAGCTCAGTAGCATAGCCTCGCAGTGCCCAGGACGACTTCCGGGTCAAACCTCCGCCCCAGTTGATTCCTTATTACATTAAATTGTTACCTTAAACGTGCCGAATTTGAAAATTTTTAAAGTGCCATACACATCCCCGTAGCCCCATGATATTTCCGATCGACTTCATATACTCGAAACCACGACGCCCAGACCACCGTTAACCCCGGTCGCCCCCGTGGATAATGTAGCAGCTAATGCCGCTGCGTTCCAACGACCCCCGAAAAAAACGGTGTTCAACTATCACATTTCCCCACGGCTGTTGGTCATTAAAATTTCATAATAATACAACAACAAGCTCTCACGTTTTGTCAGTCATTCCTAACCTCTAGCAGCCTCCAAACATACATATTAGTGCAACACATTACCTTAGATATAATACAAACAACCATACAGATTTTGATCTCATGCTATTGTTATCAGAACGCCCGCGCGGCCATCTTTAAAGATTCACATTCTATGTTTACATTTTTCAATAGTTTCCGCGCGACCATTTTTTATTTGCTCAAGCGCATTATTATACTATAATCGCAAAGGACGTTTACCTTGCAAAGAGCATATTGAAACGAATATTGTTACTAAGCGTTTTCTTTTTTTTTTTGTATCGCCGTCGCGGTCCGAGACAGTGGAATTGGGCGTCCAGGCGAGCATGCCCTCTCAGGATATGTACCGAATATTTAACCTGTTTTGAACTCGCTTTCTCAGGGCCAGCCAGGCAATTCGATCCCCCTAACCAGCACTAACATGGCCAGATTATGGTAGGATAGCCGCTACGTTTTGGTAAAAAATCCCCGCCCGTAGAAACACCAGGTATAATCGGCTAGACCGAACGAACCTCTAAGCTAATTGCATGCTCACCCAAAACTCAGCCGCCGTCCGCCTATCCCCACCATCTGGGAACCCCGCGACTCGCAACGAGCTTATACCACATGAGCACCCTCTTAACATAACCACCCTTCCCCGCGGCCTGCAACGGTGTTGAACTGAAACCTGGAAACCCCATTAACGTTCTTGCCGACGTCCTGTACCCCTGTTTTCTGTCGCTTGAGAGGCGCCAGTAAACAGAGGCACGGCGTTAGCCCTGCAATCGCACATATCAAGGCCCACTCACCGTATACAGAACACAAAAAACACAACTCATCACTACACCCCCTGGAAGACGACCCGCGATTGACTGAGCTAGCCGGGGCCAGTCATATCCAGAGCTGCACACTAACGTACCTACCCCATCACATAGACAATTTAGCAGTGATCAAACGCTATTTGTCTAGTGCGGCACGTCCCCGTCTATTGAAGCGGAATGCCTTGAACCTCCCGCTTCAAATCGATGCTCCCAATATGATAAACGAACGTTACGAATCCCCATTATAATCATTGCGCCCACCAAGAACCCCGCGACTGCCACGGAGCCCCGGCGGGCGTCCTCAGCAAGACCACTGAGTCATACATCTCTATTGCAACCCCCGTTCGACCTGAACGCCTCGTATTTTAATTCATCACGGCCCCGTTTTCACTCACCTGTTTTCTTTGAAGATCCGCAGGAGACTGTCGCGATGAGTTTCCCAGGCACCGAGTAGCCGAGAGTCAGAAGAAAAATAATAATTCCTGGCGCATCAGGACAAGGGTGGACGGCACCACTTTGAAGTCACCTAGGGTCTATGTTCTGTTCTGATGACATCAGAACCAATACTCTGCGTTGTGAATTGCCCGTCCTAAAAACCCTGGTACTTTCAAAAGACCATAACTCTGGTCTTGTTCGACGGCAGCTAAGCAGGAGAAATGAAGGAGAAGTTGTACCAGCATCTGTTTAATTCAAAGTTAAAAGTGTAATCACAATGGTTCTGGTTCAATTAAAATAATGAATGCTATAGTCGGATCACTAGACACTATGCCGTCTGTGATCCAGACCAGACTAAAAAAGTAGATTAAAGAATGGTAATTGTTGAGTTGTCTTTGTTCTCTGTTGATAACAAAGAGGATTCTTTTCTCCTTCCAAAAGCTTGTTCTCCTCTGTTCTCCTCTGCTCGCGCCGTCCTCCATGTGAAAAGGTGGGTGTGGTCCTGTGTTGTTCCGTTTTCAGTCTGTCCCCACAGTCACCACACCCCATTTTATCCCTGAGCCAGAAACCCTGGGCGTGACGTCACCAAGTGACCTCACGCATAGGATTTCCACCCAATCGCGAGCCTTCACAGAGTATTTGAAAAAGAGGGGCCGTCCCCTGGGGCCCACCAGCTGTCTCCTTTGTTTTCCAATCAAAGAATAGATACCGTCTAACTAACATAATACTTTGGTTATTAAACCCAAGATATATATATTCGAATTGAGATTGATTTCATGAACACAGAGATATCATTTTTGAATAGTTTCTCTTGATGCTAAATGAGAATCACAGTAGTTTTATCATTGAGCCCACTTCTATAGTTTCCTAATCATATTCTTTTAACTTAAATCAATATCTATTTTATACAGTTATTATTCAGCACGTTAAGTATTTTTCCAATGAAGTCCAGAAGTGGTTTAATGTCAAACTCTGTGATTCTTATTCATAAACATGGCATATTTTATATCATTAGATTCAGAATTGTTACCACAATATAACAGGATCATTTGCAGTTCATTTTAAGCTAATTTAGGTATAGAAACAGACATTTGAAAGTGTACTTGATGTTACTGAGATACTGAATCATAGTCCCTCCTACGGCAGCTGTCTCCACATGTCGTAATCAGACCAGTTTAACAGATAACACAGGATATGTGACTCTTGATCTATTGTCTGCAGCTGCCAACAGTTGTATGCAAATCTACCTCCTGTTGTGAGCCCAAGTCTCTGTAGACACACACAATCTCTGAGCTAAATCACTCTAGTTTAATCAGGTTTAAACTATATTTGATTGCCAACCTATTAACCACTTATTGTTTAAGACTAAAAGTATAAAGCATTCATTTTGCACACAAATCCAGTAGTATTTTCTAATTAAATGACTTATGCTTACTTAGAACCTTTTCTATTAGGAAAATGTTCCAGTACATTTAGGATTTATGGTTTATCAAATAATACTACAAGATCATTCAAAGAATACATTTGTATCATAGATGTTCTATTTTTGTCATAATACTTTTCACACATGCCTTTTTTTCCACATATATAAAAACAAAACAACGCCCAAAGATCATTTTAATGATCATACGTCCTACTAGCCTAGCCTACTCTCTCACACTAACGTGAAGCCGGTTATTAATTGGCGAGCTTGAAAGAGAGAGAGCAGTGTTTATCGCGGAGGCCGATTCGTCCCACGTTATAATAAGAGAGAGAGAGAGAGATAGAGAGAGAGAGAGAGAGAGAGAGGGAGAGAGAGCGAGAGAGAGAGGGAGAGAGAGATAGAGAGGGAGAGAGAGAGAGGAGAGATCGCTTTCCGAGAGCATGCGTGTTTCCCCCCATACACACGCAGTCGTGAGTGTGTGTAAATGCTCCCCGAGATGAGTCGCACCGTATGAGAGCCTCTCTCTCCCTCTCTCTATCTGTCTGTCTCTCCCTCTCTCTCTCCCTCCCTCTCTCTTCTCTCTTTTTATTTATTTTTTATCAACTTTTTCTCCTTATTTTTTCTATTTTTCTCCCATCCCAATTTCGCCTCGCCAATTCTCCCTTCAATTCTCCCCTCCCCTGTCTCGAACGTTGCTAGACTATGCATCCCACTGGTCGGCTGCAGTGAGGACCAGGCCTTGCATCACGTGTCCCCTCCGGTACACAAGGAGGCAGTGGCGGCTCGCCACTGGTGGCGCTATGGGCGCCGACCTACCTGTTAAATGAGAGAAGAATAAAAAAAAAAAACTTTTTTGTTTTTTGTTTTATAGCCCTATAAATAATATAAACATGTTTAAAATGAATAATATTTACTCGTTTTAAGTATGTTTGTATTTCCAATGCACAATATAACGTTATTATCTAAATTAAAAAAACAGCGTTTTCATGGGCAGGAAGTGACGTTTTTTTTTATTTTTTCGTATTTCTCGCCCGGGCAATAAGCGATAGCGCTCTGACTGCGCGTCACAGTTTGATCGCTGTCTCCGTCACAGCCAATCAGTGCATACGGCGTTGTGCGTTGAAATATGACTATTATGTTGGAATCCGAGCGCTATTTGAAGCGGTCTAGGCAGCAAAAGTGAACTTCCGTGAAGAATTTCCATAGCCGCATTTCGCGGAGACGCTCTCTGATTGGCCGACACGATGCCAGTTTTTTTCCATAGCCGCATTTCTCGGGTTGGTTTACAGAGAGCAGTTCAGTTGACTCGTCAACAACAACAGCAAGTAACTACACTGAGGCTAAGCTTAGGCACTCTTTCAAAGTTGGTTAAGGTTAGAGTTTGTCTTAGAGCATGGCGATAGAACGCCAGGTAGTTTGCAGGCTGTTCGAGGCGGACATGGTCAAAGGCACAGCTCTTCACTCACACAGCTTGCAAGCTATAATATGGATGCAGTCATGGAGGGACATGTATGGACAATGGATGGACATCAACACAGGCTGGATGGATAATGCCATGGAGTGGATATACTTTATCAACAACAACAAGCCAACAACAAGGTAGATTAGCGATCTTAACTCTAGTTTAATACATGATACGTTGTCTACTGATGCCGCATAACGTTGTAACGTTACAGTACTGCTAGCTGTTAGCTCCGTTAGCCGGCCACTTTTATAATTCCTGAGTAACGTTAACGTTTAAACGTTATGTCGAGGTCATACAATACTACAGTCGACATAAGGTTAACGTTACCCCGTTTCCATGAAGTGTTTAAATAGCAGCAATCTTGTTGAAAATGTAACTTTACTAGTAAAATGCTCTCGCTCTCTCGCTCTCTCGCTCTCTCTCTCTCTCTCTCTCTCTCTCTCTCTCTCTCTCTCTCTCACTCTCTCTCTCTCTCTCTAATTTCGCTGCATGTGGGACATAACCACTCAGACAATGAATGGTAACTTGTTTAAAATAACGAGCTTTACAAATGTGTTTATTATTGAATGGTTCTGACATCATCTGAGAGAGAGTGAGAGAGCGAGAGAGAGAGAGCGAGAGAGAGAGCGAGAGAGAGAGAGAGAGCGAGAGAGAGAGAGAGAGCTGTGCGTGTTTGTGTTGCTGCTGATGCATAATGAATGAATGGTGAGTTGTTTAAAATGACAACATACATGTGTTAATTATTTGATTTGATTGATCCGAGAGACAGAGAGAGATTGCTCCAGAGCATCTCAGATCATTACATTTTCAACTCGACCTATTAACGAGAACTGCGACCTACAAGGCACCAGCGTCAGCGGCCGCTACTGCAAGGAGGCAGCTGTCGCATCTTTTCACCTGAACAGCGCAATCTCTCAGTGCGAGGGTCTGCGTGGGAGGCTCACGCTGCCCCTGTTACTTCCTGATTCTGCTGTACAGGCGCACCAACCGACCTGTAGGAGTCGCTGTCCACAACGTCCAATCCCCACCCGCCAGCTTTCCCACCCTCTAACACTGCCAATTGTATTAGTATGAACGACCAGCCAAGCCGGTAGCAACGCAGAGAGCTGGGCTCGATACCAGCATCTCCTGCGTTAGTGGCGAGCTCAACAGCTTTCTCGCTACCCTGCGTACATAATGAACACACCGGTCAATCAAAGGCCACGGAATTGAAATGAGTCAATCGTACCGCATAATCTCTAAACACCTGATTGATAATGGCAGCTTTGTAGTGACTGTGATCGTAGCGCTGCTGCTTACAGTTCAAGTTCCAAGTTTTTTTATTTGTCAAATACACAATAATACAGGGGGCATTGCAGGTAATGGCATTTTTGTGATTTGAGCTCAGACTCAACGGTGCACAATTAAGATGAATACAAGAATGGCAACAATAAGTAGTAGTAGTAGTAGTAGTATAAAATAAAATAGTCAAAAAGCCCAGTCTGTCTCGCCATAGGCATTGTGACTTACAGTGGGGCAAAGATTATTTTACACAAATGTGACTCGGGACAACACAGACAACCAAGGAAACTATAAAAGAACGTCGAAGGAAGGGTCATCCTGTCAGAATACCGAATGTCTTCCCCTGCTTTGTCTCCCATTCCTCCTCTCTCTCTCTCTCTCTCTCTCTCTCTCTCTCTCTCTCTCTCTCTCTCTCTCTCTCGCTCTACCGGACTGCCCGGTAGTAAAAACCCAATAAAAATCTACAAAAACATAACTTGTCCGAAAGGACAAGTAACATTTAGAATACCAGCGTTCTATGCTCTGCTTGGTGCCAGACTTCTAGTCAGTTCTATTGAAGAATTGAATTGTATTAAAATTCTAAATATAGCAGCTATCTGAGGAACCAAGCGATGTATCAAACGTTAGCTAGTAAACAACGCAAAACAAATTGCAGATGATTCTGAGGTAATAAACATCTGAGGTTCCCGGTTCGATTCCCGCCCCTCCCCGGGCAGCGTGCCGGAAGTGTCCTTGAGCAAGACACTTAACCCCTAACCGTTCCCGATGAGCAGGTTGGCACCTCGCATGGTCGCCTCCACACCGTCGGTGTGTGAAAGTGTGAGTAAACGGGTGAAATGTGAGGAACAAAAACTGTAAAGCGATTTGGATAAAAGAAGCTGCTATATAAATGCAGCCATTTACCATTGTTTTTTATACCAACTTCAAAAACCCCACTCTCATCGCGGAACACCACACACACACATCTGCGCTGCTTCCTAACACTGGGGGGGTGTGTAGGGCAGGCAGGGCCCGTGTGGGGGTACGGGACAGCGGCCCATCTATAGGCTGTCTCCAGGTCCGGTTGAAGTATCGCTGTGGGCTGGACGGGCAGACGGTGGGCCTCTGTGTTGCTGCTCAGTCTGGCATGCAGTACTCAGGGCTCTTCAACACCCAGACCCTCCTTACAGGTAGCCCACCGCAGCCCACCGCAGCCCCACCGCCGCTCGCTCCTCATTTACTGCTACACTGGTTTTCATAATTAGCGCCGTGAGGCCTCATTAAATCTGCTCTAATGAATAAATATTGTATTTCATAGCCTGATTACCAGATCAGCTCAATGCTCGAGCGTCGTAAACAATTATTTCCCTAAATATTCATCACTCCACAAAGTGGAGGATCATTGGTGTTTAATGCAGGGACCGGGGTATTTTGCGAGTGTATCTTTATTATGCTAATAATGGTTTTCGAGACGTTTTTTTCTTTCTTTCTTTCCCCTGGGTCACCACCCTCCTCTCTTCCCTCTTCTCAGTCCTCAGAATAAACTGAGTAGCGTAGATGTTTGCTGGGGGGGATTGGGTTTCTTCATTGAGTGTTTATCCTTTATTATAAACTACTGAACTGAACATTCTAACGTCGACGTAACACCGTCCCATTGAAAGCTACGGAGTTCTTGAATTCCAAAGCAGAATTACAAGAGAACACCCCCCCCCCCCCCCCCAAAAAAAGAGAAAGAAAAAGACATACGTACATACACCTGAAAGGGTTAAAGTGATTGTGATTCTGAAGTAGGCTTAACTTCAACATCTGGACGGTTCCTTTTTAAATCTACGACTAAGTGAAAATTACCCAGAATGCCTTGCGACACATTTTCTTATTACCCAGAATGCCTTGCGACTAAGTGAAAATGTCCCAGAATGCCTTGCGACTAATTTTAAAATGACCCAGAATGCCTTGCGACTAAGTGAAAATTACCCAGAATGCCTTGCGACTAATAAAATAATTTCCCAGAATGCCGATCTGTCTGCAAACTCTGTGGCAGGAAGAGATTAGATTAGATTAGATTAGATTAGATTAGATTAGATTCAGCATGGTGGCTTTTCAAGCTAGATCGATGAGATTGTTCACTTGTGCTCATTTATCCCATAGTCATTTAGGTTATTCCATACTACCGCCTCAGAGTAATATTGAGCTATGTGTACTCACCTTACAGTACATACTACCGCCTCAGAGTAATATTGAGCTACTACTCACCTTACAGTACATACTACCGGGTTCTGGGTGGAGTGAAGCCTGCTCTGGCTCTAGAGGGTGGTCCTCCTGGGTTCTGGATGGAGTGAGGCCTGGTCTGGCTCTAGAGGGTGGTCCTCCTGGGTTCTGGACGGAGTGAGGCCTGGTCTGGCTCTAGAGGGTGGTCTTCCTGGGTTCTGGGTGGAGTGAGGCCTGGTCTGGCTCTAGAGGGTGGTCCTCCTGGGTTCTGGACGGAGTGAAGCCTGGTCTGGCTCTAGAGGGTGGTCTTCCTGGGTTCTGGGTGGAGTGAAGCTTGGTCTGGCTCTAGAGGGTGGTCTTCCTGGGTTCTGGGTGGAATGAAGCCTGGTCTGGCTCTAGAGGGTGGTCTTCCTGGGTTTTGGGCGGAATGAGGCCTGGTCTGGCTCTAGAGGGTGGTCTTCCTGGGTTCTGGACGGAGTGAAGCCTGGTCTGGCTCTAGAGGGGGGTCTTCCTGGGTTCTGGATGGAGTGAAGCCTGGTCTGGCTCTAGAGGGGGGTCTTCCTGGGTGTTGGGTGGAGTGAAGCCTGGTCTGGCTCTAGAGGGTGGTCTTCCTGGGTTCTGGACGGACTGAAGCCTGGTCTGGCTCTAGAGGGTGGTCCTCCTGGGTTCTGGACGGAGTGAAGCCTGGTCTGGCTCTAGAGGGTGGTCCTCCTGGGTTCTGGATGGAGTGAAGCCTGGTCTGGCTCTAGAGGGTGGTCCTCCTGGGTTCTGGACGGAGTGAGGCCTGGTCTGGCTCTAGAGGGTGGTCTTCCTGGGTTCTGGATGGAGTGAAGCCTGGTCTGGCTCTAGAGGGTGGTCTTCCTGGGTTCTGGACGGAGTGAGGCCTGGTCTGGCTCTAGAGGGTGGTCTTCCTGGGTTCTGGACGGAGTGAAGCCTGGTCTGGCTCTAGAGGGTGGTCCTCCTGGGTTCTGGACGGAGTGAAGCCTGGTCTGGCTCTAGAGGGTGGTCCTCCTGTGTTCTGGGTGGAGTGAAGCCTGGTCTGGCTCTAGAGGGTGGTCCTCCTGGGTTCTGGACGGAGTGAAGCCTGGTCTGGCTCTAGAGGGTGGTCTTCCTGGGTTCTGGACGGAGTGAAGCCTGGTCTGGCTCTAGAGGGTGGTCCTCCTGGGTTCTGGGTGGAGTGAAGCCTGGTCTGGCTCTAGAGGGTGGTCCTCCTGGGTTCTGGATGGAGTGAAGCCTGGTCTGGCTCTAGAGGGTGGTCTTCCTGGGTTCTGGACGGAGTGAAGCCTGGTCTGGCTCTAGAGGGTGGTCTTCCTGGGTTCTGGATGGAGTGAAGCCTGGTCTGGCTCTAGAGGGTGGTCCTCCTGGGTTCTGGACAGAGTGAAGCCTGGTCTGGCTCTAGAGGGTGGTCCTCCTGGGTTCTGGATGGAGTGAAGCCTGGTCTGGCTCTAGAGGGTGGTCTTCCTGGGTTCTGGACGGAGTGAAGCCTGGTCTGGCTCTAGAGGGTGGTCCTTCTGGGTTCTGGGTGGAGTGAAGCCTGGTCTGGCTCTAGAGGGTGGTCCTCCTGGGTTCTGGACAGAGTGAAGCCTGGTCTGGCTCTAGAGGGTGGTCCTCCTGGGTTCTGGGTGGAGTAAAGCCTGGTCTGGCTCTAGTGGGTGGTCTTCCTGGGTTTTGGATGGAGTGAAGCCTGGTCTTGCTCTAGAGGGTGGTCCTCCTGGGTTCTGGATGGAGTGAAGCCTGGTCTGGCTCTAGAGGGTGGTCTTCCTGGGTTCTGGACGGAGTGAGGCCTGGTCTGGCTCTAAGGCCTGGTCTGGCTCTAGAGGGTGGTCCTCCTGGGTTCTGGACGGAGTGAAGCCTAGTCTGGCTCTAGAGGGTGGTCTTCCTGGGTTCTGGACGGAGTGAGGCCTGGTCTGGCTCTAGAGGGTGGTCCTCCTGGGTTCTGGGTGGAGTGAAGCCTGGTCTGGCTCTAGAGGGTGGTCTTCCTGGGTTCTGGACGGAGTGAGGCCTGGTCTGGCTCTAGAGGGTGGTCCTCCTGGGTTCTGGGTAGGGCTGCCGCGGTATTGATTTTTTCCTTACCGCACAAATTTGCGAAATATTTCCTACCGCTGCGGTTACCAAAAAAAAAAAAAAATGTATAGCATATAGCCTGCCTCTAGTCTAAATGTCTATCTTTAGAGGATGACTTTGCAGCATGAATATTGTTTGGGATTCGGCAAGCATGCATTCGTTATTGAAAGTGAAACACGGATTCGAAGTCTCCCCTCTGGTCGTGAGCCGTTCACTCGGTGTCCCGGGCAGGGGTGGTAGTGCCCGGCGGTTACCCCCCCCGACCCTTTATTCTTCTTATTATTATAAAGTTACTACTTATGATTAACAAAGGCATTCGTTTTGTGGCATTAACGTTATATAGTTACACAATCAATAACATCAGCGTATTTACCGGACCATAGCAAGGCAAGCATTACTCAATTCATATCTCAGTTCCTCCCTTTGCTCAGAGCGTGCTGAGTTGTGCCCATTCTGCTGTCTGTTAATAAAGTTTTCAATCAGACAAGTGTATAGAACGAAGGGCTTTTATTATAACATTCGTTGCAGTAAAATCATTATGCCACATTTAGTCCTGTGGAGCGCTGGTAGTCCACTCCGGCGGGGAGCTAACGTTATTAGCCTTGTTGTGAGATCTGATCAATGGCTGACATCCAGGAAGTAAAAAACGAATACGCGCTTGCCGATTGGTGGTAACAGCAGAGGCGGGTGCAAGCAGTGTGACGTGATTGGCAGAATCGACTGTCAATCAAAATTGTTCCGTTGCATTGCTTTGGTTGAGAGTATTATTATAAAAAACAGCAGTGATGCGGTATTCAGCTAAACTCTGCGGTGGGCGTGATGTAACAGCGATACCGCGGTAATGCGGTAACCGCGGCAGCTCTAGTTCTGGGTCACCACCCTCCTCTCTTCCCTCTTCTCAGTCCTCAGAATAAACTGAGTAGCATAGATGTTTGCTGGGGGGGATTGGGTTTCTTCATTGAGTGTTTATCCTTTATTATAAACTACTGAACTGAACATTCTAACGTCGACGTAACACCGTCCCATTGAAAGCTACGGAGTTCTTGAATTCCAAAGCAGAATTATGAGAGAACACCCCCCCCCCCCAAAAAAGAGAAAGAAAAAGACATACGTACATACACCTGAAAGGGTTAAAGTGATTGTGATTCTGAAGTAGGCTTAACTTCAACATCTGGACGGTTCCTTTTTAAATCTACGACTAAGTGAAAATTACCCAGAATGCCTTGCGACACATTTTTTTATTACCCAGAATGCCTTACGACTAAGTGAAAATGTCCCAGAATGCCTTGCGACTAATTTTTTAATGACCCAGAATGCCTTGCGACTAAGTGAAAATTACCCAGAATGTCTTGCGACTAATGAAATAATTACCCAGAATGCCCATCTGTCTGCAAACTCTGTGGCAGGAAGAGATTAGATTAGATTAGATTAGATTAGATTAGATTAGATTAGATTAGATTAGATTAGATTAGATTAGATTAGATTAGATTAGATTAGATTAGATTCAGCATGGTGGCTTTTCAAGCTAGATCGATGAGATTGCTCACTTGTGCTCATTTATCCCATAGTCATTTAAAATAAATAATTTAGGACCTGCTCAGAGGTCATCAATCGGCACACATGCGATGCATGCATGCAATTCGTATCTGCGATTAACCCATCCCGTCGTCCTTCCCCCCCAAGGGCAGCCGGGAGCAGACAGGCGTCAACGTGAGCCGCGCCAGGGGACCAATCCAAGTGCTCCTGTCCGTCTTTGTCAAGGACGCCACAGCGTTAGCGATCTATTGTTGTGCATGTTTTTCCATTGGGTTTATCTTATCGGGGGGGAAACCCTTGCGAGCACGGGGAGAACTCCACACAGAAAGGCCTGGGAGATACCCCACCTGGGTAACTGGCATCATGGAAACCTGGTCCCCAAGCGGGAATCGAACCCTGGACCTTCTTGCTGTGAGGCGACAGTGTTAACCACTACACCACCGTGCCGCTATTCCATACTACCGCCTCAGAGTAATATTGAGCTACGTGTACTCACCTTACAGTACATACTACCACCTCAGAGTAATATTGAGCTACGTGTACTCACCTTACAGTACATACTACCGCCTCAGAGTAATATTGAGCTACGTGTACTCACCTTACAGTACATACTACCGCCTCAGAGTAATATTGATCAAATAATTAAAAATAATTAAAAAAGGAACATTTTTATTATTGTCATCTAATTATTTATACATTCATGTGACATCACTGCAGCATATATATATATATATATATATATATATATATATATATATATATATATATATATATATATATATATATATATATATATATATATATATATATATATATATATTCTAATAGACCAGTTTGTCCTGAAAACAAAGACATGATGGTGCATCACAGTGTTGAGGTCATACATGATGCATTATTAGACAATTACACCAGGCGAACCGAAAAGAGGAAGAAGTGTCTCGGTCCCCAGAGGGCAGGGTAACATTCCTCCTCTTAATGATTAAATGCAGATCACCGATCATCAAGGGGCGTAGGTTTGGTGTCAACGTATAGGGAGGGACACTCTAAGCAGGGGGGAAATCTTGAGTGTCAAATACTTAATTTTTCTGCATTCTGGTGCCTTTTCTGCATACATTTATGGTGGAAATATCTTTATTTATGTAAAGGAAAAGACAACATTCAGGTACGCGACTATACCCGCTGACACAAATATAATGGAATATAATGCAGTAAGGCTCTCGGGCAATATTGCAGTATTGCAGTATTGCTTTAAAATATGTATTCTATAGTGACAGGTAAGAAGGATAATATAAATGTTTTGAAACCCTTTTTACCTCTTTTGGGGAGGGGGTTAGCTATATTTTTTTGAGGGGGACACATCCGACACATTCACCTCTTCTCAATATTGAGGGGGACACGACTATACGCCTATGCAGATCACTATTCAACCTCGACTCTCAAACGGTACACTCTGATCATTTACTTCATCCGAGTTTAGCTTGGCACCTATACTCGTGTAGAAAAACGCTCAGGAAAGAAGAACAGTGCTTCTCGAAAGTGAACAGAAACTCTGCGTGCGCGGAAGATCGTCATTTTGAAAAAGGTATAGTGTCACAGTGTTAACCCTTTCACTACCACGGTTACTACAGAAGGTTAACCCTTTACTACCACGCGACCTAAAACACAGAACACGTGACTATAGGCTATAACTCCGCCGCGCCCGCGTGCCACTTGACTTGACTGACACCTGGAGAACATTCCCACCTCTATACCTCCCAAAGCGGAGGCACGAGCTCAGCTAAGAGAACGAGAGAGAGAAAAGGAGGGAGAAACAGGAGCAGAGTGGGAGAGAGAAAGTGCTTTAATAGATAAATGATTTACAGGTATGAGATTCCCATTAGAGTCTGCTAATTGTTTCCACACCATTAGTGTGTCAGTTATCTAATGAAGGATAATTAACCAGGCACTGTAGTATATCACGCGGACGCGGTTCCCGCTCACTTCGGGAGAGGGAGGGGGGAATGCCCCCCCACACACTTGGTGCCCCCCCCCCACACTTGGTGCCCCCCCCCCCCCCCACACTTGGTTCCCTTCCCACCTGCACAGACACCTCAGTTGCATTGTGGGACAATGGTGGATTATTGAGACTGTGTGACATTGAACAGGAAGTCAAAATAGATGAGCGGACTAAGCGCTCGTCACCAACGCGAGAGACACTGGTATCGAATCCGGTTGTCAGCGTTGCCTCCGGCTTGCCCGTCCGTCATACTGGCTCAATTGGCAGTCAGCGGGAGGGAAGCCGGTGGGTGGTAATCTGGTCGTTGTAAACAGCGACTCCTACAGGTCGGTCGGGGCGCTTGCACAGCGAGGGAGGGAGATGGTGAGGGTAGTGTGAGCCTCTCACACGTTACACCTCCCCAGTGAGAGTCTGTGCTGGCAGGGGAAAAGAAGTGGCTGGCTGACTCCGCATGTATCGGAGGAAGCACGTGATAGACTTCAGGGCTCCCTAGGCCGACCAGTGGGGGGCACATGCGAGCAACGGCCAGGAAGGGGAGGGGGAGGGGGGGGGAATTGGCATAACGACTAAATTGGGATGGGAGAAAAACAGAAGTGGATAAAAAAAATAGATGTTTGTGTAGTTTTATCACACTTCGTCACCTTCTTAACCGTTTTGGCAGTGCGGCGGTGAAAGGGTTAAAAATAATGGCTTAAGGAAATTGTGTTTTTGCCTAAATCTCATCTCTTCATGATGCTGACCACCTCCAATTTGCCTAACCAATTTGAAAAGAACATGCTACCCAGTTGTGAAATTATTACAAATATGATATTTGGTTCAGTTTATCTCAAAACTTGAGAACATGACATGTCATTATTTTAAGGTGATGCAAACAATGAACATTTTGTAGTATTTTTAGTTTGTAATTTCCTGGAAAACGGATAAAAAAAAATTATTGAATCATCCTGCACATGGAGGCGTATACTAATGTAGCATCCAATGAAATGCTTTCTAGCATGACTTTTACAGCACAAGCTAGCCTCTAACTAAATTGAAAACATTATCAATGTTAGCTTGCTAGTAGATGTCCACATTAACCCTTTACAGGTTAACCTTTCGCTACCACACTACACTGTTCAACGTCTGTAGTGTGGTAGTGAGAGGGTTAACCGTCTGTAGTGTGGTAGTGAAAGGGTTAACCTTCGGTAGTGTGGTAGTGAAGGGGTTAACCACAGTATGCCAGTTAGGGTACCTTGTGTATACGGTTTACTTTTACTCATAGTATATTATATATTTCAGATTCAAATTCTTTATTGCCTATATGTATTATAACATAATATAACCAATATTATATTTCCTTAAGTCAGATCTAATGTCGCCCAAATTTCCCCAAGGGGATCAATAAAAGTAATATCGTATCTTAGATGCTTATAACAGGCTTGTGACATTTCATGACTCCTAACTGCCTCATATTGGCTGCGATTTTTGTCAGGCTATTGCCAGAAGATTATGGGCCAATAAAATATACAGCATTATTAATTAATTAATATCCTTAGACGTAATACAGTGCATACGTGAAGGGTTACCAAATAAAATAAAACATCCAACCAAAACATCTCTAAAACATTTCTTTTAATCAGATCTTTTACAGTAGGAAGTAAAACAAAAAACAAAACAAAAAATACAACTTGTAAAAAACACAAGTATATGGAATGTAAGCAAACTCGGAAAAGAGTACCAAACATTTCAACAATATACAGTAGGTTTCACTTGATGGCCAATTAATATCCATTGAGACTGTGAACTTGATACATTTAAAACAATGTAAATTACACTTGACTGATTAAAAAAATAAAAGTTTCATCTCAGTATAAGGGGTTAATATACAAAAGCCAAACAACCTTTGTCCCAAAGCTCATACTACACAACAGAGGGAAATAAACGTCTTGCCTTAAGTACTCTTATTACATCGTCATCACAGACATCTTGGTGGGCATTGTAATGAAATGACAGGTGATCACTAAAAATGGCAACTGTGGCCACAGTACGTGGCGTTTAGGAGAAACACGACGCGAGAAAACTAGGATTTCAAGTTTCTAAAATGTGCTCCGCTGGCGGCTGGGTGGCGCGGCGGACTAAGCGCTCGTCACCAACGTGTGAGACACTGGTATCGAATCCGGCTGTCAGCATTGCCTCCGGCTTGGGCCGGCCGTCATACTGGCTCAATTGGCAGAGTCAGCAGGTGGGAAGCCGGTGGGGGGGTGGTTCTGGTCGTTGTAAACTACAGGTCGGTCGGGGCGCCTGCACAGCGAGGGAGATGGTGAGGGTAGTGTGACCTCCCACACGTTACACCTCGCCAATGAGAGTCCGCGCTGGCAGGTGAAAAGATGCTGCTGGCTGTCTCCTATGTCTCTGAGGAAGCATGTGATAAGACTTCAGGGCTCCCTAGACCGACCAGTGGGGGGCACATGCGAGCAACGGCCAGGAAGGGGAGGGGGAATTGGCATAACGACTAAATTGGGATGGGAGGAAAATACAGAAAAACGGGAGACAAAAAGTGAAAATAAAAAATAAATGTGCTCCGCTAGTCTACTCCCGTTAGAAGTATTAATAAGGAGCTTATGAGCTGGAGATGCAAGAGCTTCATGTATAAGCTATTAAGCTTAGGGATGGGTGAAAGTAATCCATTGCCCGGATTTTTTGTCACTGAAACCAAAATATCCACTGAAATCCCACAAGGCGCGAGTTGTAGCATGGAGAGCTAACGTCCCGCAAGGCGCGAGTTGTAGCATGGAGAGCTAACGTCCCATCTCTCCTCTTTGCCAACGTTACCGCGAAAGGTTTGTTGCACAGCTAGCTTAAGAGTCATCTAAAAAAAGATTAAACAGCGGTTCCCGTTTGTAACATTTCCAAAATTGTGCCCAACAACATGTCGCCCACTTTGCGTAGCGTTCATAGACTCATCGATAGAGACATGCCGTTCCGTGAGCGTTAGAGACCAACTGCAGACAGAGAGGAGGTAATGTAATTATTACAAACGGTTAAACAACCGATTTGACCGACGATACGCATTAAGCATCGGGTATGTCGCCGCGCGTCGATATGTCCGCGGAGCGAGGCGTAATAAAAACCGGGAGTGAGCCACCCGTGTGCGAGACGTCGTTATTGCCGCTGCAACGCTCTTTTAGATGCGTTCTAAAAATAGATTTACCTATACAATCACTCGAGCACTGGATCAGGGAACACATGATCCAATCCACTTTATTTATAAAGCACATTACCTCTGGCCCTCCCTAGTATAATCAAAGAGAGCAGGTATGAGGTTCCATGGTAAACGGTAAGACCATGTCAACAGGGTTAAACTCTCAGTACAATGAAAATAATTTTTTTAACAGAAGGTGCGTTTTGACAAGATTCACCCAAAATGTTAGAACCGGTTGTGAAAATGAACGACTAAAGCCTTGTCAACAAAACCATGCCATTTCAGATAGCCAATCAGCTTCCTCTTCAAGTCACATCTAGCTCGTGTGATTGGCCCATCATCAGTCACATCAAGCCCAAGTGGTGCCATGTAGGCCTATCGAGCATCTCTATAGTGTCTAGTCAACAGAAGGCCACGCCCCCCTCCTCAGCCTATAGCGGGTCGGCTGTGCTCAGAGAGAGTGACCTAAGAAACGCATAACAAATCAAATGATACATCTGAAGCTGAAGAAATTATACTTTTAACATTCCACAATAAGCCATTTGTGATTGAATTAAAACGTTGTTGTGGATCTTTGGTGCGTCCTCCTCCTCTTCACTCAGCCTCCTGCTCCAGTTCTCTCTTCAAGCTGCAGAGGAGAAAGCCCAACGTTAAAAACGTGCTTATCATCTTTTTTATTATTATTATTATTATTATTATAGTAAACTGGTTTCCTGTACATTTCAAAAAGAAATTCCACACTTGCTCATAGTTTACACATTTGACTTTAATAGTTAATGGCGACAGTGACTCAGGAGGTAGAGCAGTCGTCAGGTAATCCGATGGTCCCCCGGTTCGATTCCCACCCCAGCGTGTCGAAGTGTCCTTGAGCAAGACACTTAACCCCCTAACTGCGCCCGATGAGCAGGTCGGCACCTCGCAGGGTTGCCTTTGCAGTCGGTGTGTGAATGTGTGAGTGAACAGGTGAAATGTGAGGAACAAAATTGTAAAGCACTTTTGATAAAAGCCGCTATATAAATGTACCGTTTACACAGCCTCAGAGGGACGACCCCTGACCTCAGACCACCGTGTTGTGTGTCGACTTGTAACCGGTCTTAGCCGACCCCTTAATTTATTCCTATTTATTGTGTTTATATGTATGAAATCGCCGATACAGTAAGCGGCGTCTCGCTCCGTAAGCCCATCGTGGCTGTAAATGACTGTAACCTCGAGCGTCTTACGAGTGGAACTAAAGGTTTGAAGCGGTGGCTAAGGGTTGGGTACCATTCACATTTGAACCGATACCTGTACATCGATACCGGTAACCCAACGGTACCTTTTTCCGGTACTTTAGTCTCTAAAAATGTAATCTACCTACCTCAGTTGTAAAAAAAACAATTTGTCCAAACTTCCAAATGATTTATTATCATTATTATTTAGAATAATGTGTTAATATATATATATATAATATTACAGCGAGCGTTGTCTGCATCTAGCTTTGTAAAGTGTAACCACACTTGTGACAGTTTTTCGGCTTGCCATTGCCCCGACTGCTTTGTTGTTGAATCAAATCGTAGTTAAGCGTGTATTGTGCACGTGAACGTTGGCGTCATCGGACATAAAAAAACATTTCGGTACTTTTTTTTTTACAGTACCGAAATGTGGCACCGGTGGATCTCATGTGAATCGGTACTCGGGTATAGTACAGACGCCGTGATTCGGTCGATACCCTTTTTTAAAAGTACCGGATTCGGTACCAATCACATCCCTAGCGGTTGGCCGACCTCACCTTTTCAGATAGGCGTGGACGTTGTCGTGGCCGTGGTACTTGGCCAGGTAGACCAGCACGCCCGTGGCACAGCGGCCGTCCCGCGCCCGGCAGAAGCTGCAGTTGCAGATGCCTCTGCATGGCGGGCACTGCCACTCCTACAGGAACAAACACAAACATCAGCACGGCGGGGGCATTGCCGGAAAACAGAACACATCACCCCAGTCCTCTACTCCCTTCACTGGCTCCCAGTTAACCAGCGGATCAGCTTCAAGGTTCTCCTGCTGGTCTATAAGGCCATAAACCACTCCGGCCTAGTGTTGTCATGATACTGGAATTTCGAACTATGATACGATACCTTGAAAAGTATCGATATTCAATACCATTTTCGATACCACGGGGGAAAAGGTTCAATCTTAAAATGTAAAAAAAAAATTAAATATTTTTTTTTATAAATTTTGCTTTTGTTGCTGGTTGATTCTCCTCAGCTTCTCTCTGGCACTATAAGAGAAGATAAATATAACACTTTTAAAACCATTTGTTTATCTTTAGATCACACATTTAAAAATAACTGTTCATCTCACTTCAATCATTTTTATTGCAGAACATGGTATTTTCTCAAGCAGACAGATTTCAACACTGTAATCTGTGTTGCATCTACCTGACAAACTGAACTGTTTGTATTACAGTCATATTCCAACTTAACTGAATGCACATGTGTGTGTGTGTGTGGACTACTGTACTATTACATGTATTGAAATGAACAATGCAACTTCCTTATACAAAATCTTTTTTTATTTTTATTTTTTATGAATAATTAAATATCGATATTTCGGGAAATGAGTATTGAAACCGGTTTTAAATATTCAGAATCGATACGTATCGATTTTTCGATATTTTTGACAACACCACTCCGGCCCGACCTATCTCCAGGACCTCCTCTCAACCTGCGTCCGGGTCACTCAGGTCTGGGCAATCTGTCGAATCAGCTGCCGGGGTCCATCAAGGCCTCAGTCTCCCTTGCTTCTTACTTTCATAGTTTGATCATTTATATACTGCATACTATCATGACTTTCATTACTTATCTCGTATGAAGTAACGATCCATTCCTATCCTTGCTTGATTTGTGTTTTGTTTGTCCTGTTTATTTTGTGATCTTGTATGTTGGTTTACTTATTTTGTAATGTCATTTCTCAGTTGATTTTGTTGTTGTAGACTGTTTCAATGTCCAATGATTTTTTTGTGTGTTATTATTATTATTATTTGTATTTATTTTTTTGAAAATGTACATACGTTGTATTGTGTTAGGAGCCCCTCAAAAACGAGATGCTACATCTCAAGGGGTTATTCCGAATAAAGAATTTCAATATATATAGGGCCTGTTTTTTTTTTTATCTGCTCCTAAGTTTTGTTTATTTTATTCATTTGAAATGTTTTTATGTTTTAAACCTTTTTATTCCATTTAAAATTTAGTTTTCCTTTTGCTGTGAAGCACCTTGAGAGCTCACCGAGTTTAAAGTGTGCTCTATGAATTAAATCTATTATTATTTATTATTTCACTCCTACAGGAACGAACAAAACAAACGACAGCTTCTTTTTTTTGTCAAAGCAGTTTCTCTATCCGCGGCGATGTCATCTATAGGCGCGCTGTGGCCTCGACCCTTACATCTCTGCACTCCTGTCCGTCCGTCCCTCTTCCCTCAGATTCATCACTAATGATACGACACTCACTGTGTCCTTGTCCTCGCTGATGAGAGGCGCAACAAACACTGGTATTTGTTCATAAAAAAAAAGAAAAAGGCCCTTATTGGGAAGCTACCTCCTTATACTAACTACATATTGGAATGGAATTTTGGTACCTATGGAAGGCCCTATAATCACTGGCTGGTCCCTCGAGGGTCTTCAGGTTTAAAATTAAATAAAAAACAAACTAAATGTATATAACAGAGGGTGGGGAAATGAACACCAGAAAGTATTTAACCCTTGTGCCTCCTTAGCAACCATTTCCTGTATTTAGCCTTTTTGTGTGTGTGTGTGTGTACAACGGTGGCTGTGTTGATGATTATGTCATGAAATTGGGTCCGTTTGCTTATTTTCCATATATTTACAGAATTTGAGAAGATTACATTTTGAAAACCACTAAAAGAAAGTGACTAATATTAGAGGACAAAACGACCCCAGTGGTTTATTTCATGCCATTAGGGGGATAGGGTTAGGGTTACCCTAACCCTATCCCTAACCCAAACTGGAATATAAGGGGTTACAATTCGGAAATCTTTGGAATCTTTAGATAGATATGTTGAGTTAGGTTCATAGTGGTATTCATAATTACGTTTTTTTTATGACCTTCAACGTTGATGCAATCTTTTCACGCACTGATGATGTGCCAACTCTGTCAGTTAACCTAACAAGGCTAAGAAGGGTTAAGCTGTGGGTGGTAAGCGACGTGTCAAAAGCCACTGGCAAGTAACCCATCAACGTATGATTTCGCCAAAATTTGGCCGGTAAAAATCGACTGGGTCTGGTCGTGGAGACGCCGCTCACCGGGTCCAGCAGGGCGTCCCGGACCTCCTCCCCATAGCGGTTGCGTAGACATGGGCCACAGAACTGGCCCCGCACCCCGTTGCACTCTCCGTTCCTGCAGTTGGTCTTGGTGTCGATCGTCTTCTGGCGGCACTGGTGGCAGGTGGATCCCTGAGAGACGAAGGTGATGATTATTTTATAGTCAACGGAGACACTAAAGGCAATTTAAATGTCTTTTGTGCATGTCCCTCCTAAGCTCCTTGCTCAAGGGCACTTGGGCGGGATGGGGGGGCAGATGTAATACCAGCCACCCCCTTTTCAGTCACCAGTCACTCACAGCTGGAATACACCCTCCTGGGATCAAACCAGCAACCTTTTCGGTTACCCCCCACTTACCCAGAGTGCAAACCCCCCCCCCCCCCCCTCCCCACCTGTCTGTACATAGCTGCAATTAATCCTTTTTAAATATCTGTAGATACTATATCTGTACATATCCCTTACCCACTCTTACTAGTTACGCTGCTGGCCAGTAGGACTTACTACCACAGTGTCTTTATACCTGTAACACTGGACATATTATTATTAATACTACAACTCTGTACATACATCTGATTAGCGCTATTACTCAGTAGTACTAATTTATGTATAATTAATAAAGTTCAATCACCTGTGCATTGTATATTACTATTGTACCGTTACGTTTGCACTCTGGTTGGACGCCAAACTTCTTTTCATTGTACTGTATGATGACAATACATTTGAATCTAATCTTGGGGGGGGGGGGGGTGAACTGCCCCTTTAACTCATTCAGCGCCAAACACGTAATATTACGCGTTTCGTCGCCAACGCTTGAGCGCCAAACACGTAATAATAATACGTTTTTAGATCCTTTGATCTTTTCCCTCTGATCAATGCCGATCGAATATCACCAGGTGGCAGTATCGCCTACCTTTGAACTGAAATGGCTTGGATACACGTTTTCCTTTTTTTTTTGGTAAGGGCTCCTCCTCCTGCTTGAACAGAGATTCACAGCGATCGCTTCGAAATTCCGTTGCCGAAGCGTATTTCCCATCGAAATGTGTATAGACATATTATACACTGGCAATCGCGATGGCGATGCGATCACTTGGAATTATTCTTTTTGGAATACCTTCTGGCTAAGGTAAGGTATATTCTACGTATATTTTACCGAACCTGAAACATGTTTTTCTAACGATCACAGTTGTGTTTTACCAGACGTAAAACATGCTCGTCAAACACAATCACAGTTTTGAGTTAAAACGACCCCCCCCCCCCCCTTGATGATTTTGTGAAGGCACATGTGTACATGGTATATACCTTTGATTTGGGGTTTCAGGGGATCAACCAGAACTAGGGATGTCCGATATTATCGGCCTACCGATATTGGCATTAAAATGTGATATCGAAAAATATCGTTATCGGCTTTCAAAGAAATATATATATATACTTACATTTCTATAACCTTTATTTACTCAGGCAAGCAAGTAAGAACAAATTCTGATTTAATTTATTGTCAAAACTATGCATAATGTTATGTTAATTCCACAACAAGACATATGTAATGTTAATTACCTGATATTATTCAGTTTTTTGGGGGGGAAACCCTGCATATATCGGTACCGGTTGATATCGGTATCGGAAATTAAGAGTTGGAAAATATCGGTATAGGTAAAAAAGCCAATATCGAGCATCCCTAACCAGAACGGTTTGGGCTTATTGCATATAACACGTTTTATCTCACGATCTATGAAAAAATTAATGGATTATCTTGGAAATGCGCGATGTTTAGCGTGTAATAAACTACAAACTAGTGTGTAGAAACAAACAATTTTTTCCATGTCTCCACAACTAGAATACAGAAGAACAAACACACAGCTCTGCAAACATCGTGAAACACCGCGGAAAAACGACTATCAAGCTGGCCATCTAGCGGTAGAGATAACCGCTAAGCGTGGCGCTCAAAGTGTTAAGCATTTAGGCGGGAGTTCTGCCAGGCCCATCATCACAGCCCGGTGCCCTTGTGTCGGTTCGTGAACGTGAAGCCCGTCTCACCGTGGCCCGGTTGTAGACCTTCTCCCTCACGTTGGTGCAGATGAGATCCAGCTCGGCCTGCGTGACCTCCTCCACCGGACGCACCACGTGGGGGAACGCCATGTGACTGTGACGTCGTGGCTGCGCCTGGAAGACGGGTCAAAGGTCAGAATCACTCAGGTCAGCATCACTCAGGTAAACATCACTCAGGTCAACACCACTCAGGTCAACACCACTCAGGTCAACACCACTCAGGTCAACACCACTCAGGTCAACATCACTCAGGTCAACATCACTCAGGTCAACATCACTCAGGTCAACATCACTCAGGTCAACATCACTCAGGTCAACATCACTCAGGTCAACATCACTCAGGTCAACATCACTCAGGTCAACATCACTCAGGTCAACATCACTCAGGTCAACATCACTCAGGTCAACATCACTCAGGTCAACATCACTCGGGTCACTCAGGTCAACATCACTCAGGTCAACATCACTCAGGTCAACATCACTCGGGTCAACATCACTCAGGTCAGCATCACTCAGGTCAACACCACTCAGGTCAACACGACTGACTCAGGTCAACATCACTCAGGTCACTCAGGTCAACATCACTCAGGTCAACATCACTCAGGTCAACATCACTCAGGTCACTCAGGTCACTCAGGTCAACATCACTCAGGTCAACATCACTCAGGTCAACATCACTCAGGTCAACATCACTCAGGTCAACATCACTCAGGTCAACATCACTCAGGTCAACATCACTCAGGTCAACATCACTCAGGTCAGCATCACTCAGGTCAGCATCACTCAGGTCAACATCACTCAGGTCACTCAGGTCAACATCACTCAGGTCACTCAGGTCAACATCACTCAGGTCAACATCACTCAGGTCAACATCACTCAGGTCAACATCACTCAGGTCAACATCACTCAGGTCACTCAGGTCAACATCACTCAGGTCACTCAGGTCAACATCACTCAGGTCAACATCACTCAGGTCACTCAGTGAAACATCACTCAGGTCAACACCACTAAGGTCAACATCACTCAGGTCAACATCACTCAGCTCAACATCACTCAGGTCAACATCACTCAGGTCAACATCACTCAGGTCAACATCACTCAGGTCAACATCACTCAGGTCAACATCACTCAGGTCACTCAGGTCAACATCACTCAGGTCAACATCACTCAGGTCAACATCACTCGGGTCAACACCACTCGGGTCAACACCACTCGGGTCAACACCACTCGGGTCAACACCACTCAGGTCACTCAGGTCAGCATCACTCAGGTCAACATCATTGACCTGAACTAGATGCTTCCAGCACCTGTAATGCCCTCCGACTGACTGAAGGTTCTTCCTTCTCTCGCTGCATTTTAAAAGTATGATCTCGGACCACTGTGTGTCGACTGAGCTGATTTTTTATTGTGTCAATATGTATGAAATGGCTGATACTCTTGTTTTGTGAGCTCATCGGCGCTGTAAATGAGGGTAAAGGTTCGAGGAGGCAGCTTGACCGACCTGCTCATCGACCTCCTCGTAGTGCCGGCCGCGGCGCACCAGGCTGAACTTGTCCTCGGGGTCGTCCTCCGGGGCAGGGCTGGGGGGCCCGTCCACCTGCGTGCGGGACCTGGTGTGGGGCCGAGAGGTGCACTCCGGGTTCCTCCTGCGGGATCCGGGGGGGCCCCTGGACTGACGGGGGGCCCGACGGGGCTGGAGGAGGGTAAAGAAGAGGTCAGGACAGAGAGTGTTTTCCCCACCCCCCAAGTAAAGGCTTGTGTTGGGCGTCAGTGTGCCCACAGAAACCCAGCCCCTTTCTGGGCTTAATACCAGGGGAATCGTGAAACCCCGCCCCTTTCTGGGCTTAATACCAGGGGAATCGTGAAACCCCGGCCCTTTCTGGGCTTAATACCAGGGGAATCGTGAAACCCCACCCCTTTCTGGACTAATACCAGGGGAATCGTGAAACCCCACCCCTTTCTGGGCTTAATACCAGGGAAATCCTGAAACTCCACCCCTTTCTGGGCTTAATACCAGGAAAATCATGAAACGCTGCCCCTTTCTGGGCTAATACCAGGGAAAATCCTGAAACCCCACCCCTTTCTGGGGATAATACCAGGGGAATCCTGAAACCCCGCCCCTTTCTGGGCTTAATACCAGGGAAATCGTATAAACCCTACAACTTGGTGGAATGAACTACCCACCCCAGTTAGGACAGCCAAAACCTGTCCTATCTTTCGCCGTCGACTAAAGACCCACTTCTTCAACCATTATCTAAAAAAAAAAATTTAATAAAGAAATTAAATATTATAATATATATACATACATCTAACCCTAACTCACCTTAGTGTCATGTACTTGTCCTAATATACTAACCTACACTGTAGCACTCAACACTTTGATGAACATTGTTACTCAGCTGATAAGAGTTGTGTCCTTCCTGATGACTTGTCGTACAGAACTTTATTTTTCATTTTAAAAAGGGCATTTCTGACAATTAGTTATTTGAGATAAAAAAAATTATATTCCTTGATTCAGAACTATTTTATCACAGATGAACAACACTTTCAATGCGAATGGTTGATTTGAATTTCAATGACTTTCTAAGCACCTTGTTTAAAAGAAATTGGCTGTTTAACACTTTGAGCGCCACTCACGGCTAAACTCGGGTTTACGATTGTGACGTTGAAAGCCACGTCACGGCTTTTCTCGGATTTTTTTTAATTTATTAGCGATCTGAAATCATATTGCATCACCCGAGCCTACCGTTGGATATCCAGGGGCCGCCGGCGATCAGATGTGAAAATCACCCTTTTGGAATGGACTCAATGAAAATGGATGGGGGGAAAAGAATATTCCAGTCCACATTTTCCAGTCCACTGATGCAGCCGGAGTTACCAGAGTTCATTCTGGAGCCTCTGAGCCGCGGCGAGCATGGGTTATACTGTACACATGTTGGATCAATATACTTATCGATTTTTTCGAATGGTGATCAGGAATTGGAATATACCACTTGGATACCATCTGATGTCAGGTAAGGAATCTATGTTATCAGTGTTAGGATAATCAGACTCGTTTTCATCGAGATATAAGCGTTTCCACTATATGTGATATGGCTGTTTCACTGTAAAAGCCATGAGGAAATAATAGCAGCGATTATCAGTGCACGGCACGAGCGCACACATATACTATCGACCATCTAGCGTTTATTTGAAAACGATTCATAAATAGACCGACAAATGATAACGTTCTGGAATATTCCAGTAAAAGGCGATTATCAGGGAATGTGTTGTTTTTTCTTCAAAAGAGTGCTTTTCAAAATGCTATAAAAAGGAAATGAAGCGATAAAAACACAATCTGCTTTGCCAATGTTGACTGGAAAATGATTCTTTGATAAGCGATGGGCAGATTAGACACATAGCATAATTTAAAACATAGATTAGGCGATATTAACGTTACATGGGCCGTGGACCGTGGCATCAACAGGGTAAAAAGGAAAACACGGTGTGGCGCTCAAAGTGTTAAGGAATTCCAGGCCTTGACTTTTTTTGGACAAAAATCAAGCACTTTAAGCACTTCAAGGACCTTGTGCTTACGAACCCTGTGTGCGTTACGACACATTCTACCCAAGGTGGAACCACTGGAGATGTGATGTTTCGTTTCGTTGGACACAAGACGGAAGGTTCCAACTGGAGGTTCCACTCACCGTGTTGGACGCCGACAAGGCCATCCCTCTGGGGAACATCCCTCCCACCTTGTGCAGCTCTGCCATCAGCTTGGCGAGCTAAATGAAAGAAAAAACAAACACAAAAACGACATTCGGTCAAAACCGTCAACTCTGGAGATACAAAAAAAAAGGTCCCAATTAAACTTTGAAATTTGAGTCTTCAAGTTTTACATTTAGTCTTTCGGCAAACACTTTAACCAAAAGTGACTTAAAATCAGGGGTGTAAAGTACTTGAGTAATTGTACTTCGTTACAATACTTAAGTACTGTTTTTGGGGGATTTGTACTTTACTCGAGTATTATTAGGTTTGTATACTTCTGTACTTTTACTCAATTACATTAAAAAAAAAAAAACACACTTTTTACTCCTTACATTTAAAATGCAGACCTACACAAAGTACAAATCTTGCAGGTCCAACTATTTTAATGAGTATATTTGTTTCTCTGGCCAAACTAACGTTAACGCTATTAATCCTGCGGCCGCAGTTTATTTAAAAACAGCCAATCAAATCCCCATTCAATGGAAAATGAACCCGCCCATACCCATGCTGATTGGTCCTTGTGCAAGACTAGAAAGAGAGGATCTTTGATTCAACACCTGCTATCAGAAGAATAGACTGTCAGAAAAAAAGGTTTTTAACTTTTACTTTTTAGTACATTTAAAAGTAGAAACTTTTTGACTTTTACTCAAGTGTGTTTTTAGCCAGATACTCCCGACTTTAACTTACGATTTTGAGATGGTACCCATACTTTCACTTAAGTATAATTTCTTTTCCTGCTTAAAATTATGTATAATAAACATAGAGAAGTAGAATTAGGCAACCACAGTCATAAATTGATATACTTTTTTTTATTCCACCAAATACTTTTTTTTGTCTGCGGTGGAAGATTCAGCAGGTTTTTATTTTAATTTAATTTTAAATCATACCATTGCTTTGTTCTCCTGGATATTCAGAGCCCTCTTGTCCATGAAGCTGGGCTCTCCAGAGTCGGAGTCGGACTCGGCGTCTCTGGGCTGAGGGAGCGGTTCCGACACAGCGGGCCTCTTCTTTTGACCCGGTGGCTTCCTGGCGGGGAACTTCATGGCCACCTTCAGCGTCTGGCCCGGCTTGCGGCCTCGCCTGCGAGGTTCCGAGTCCACGTCGACTTTCTGAAAGGCAACGCGCGGCGTTAAAAGATCAAACCCTGCGTGACGATAACAGCACGGAGTACGACTCAACTCTCGGGTCTAACTGGCCACCGGTGATTCACCCCCAGTACGTTGGGTACTGTTTGTCATGTTGGCCGAACAAGAGATCACTCTACTGTCACACATGTCATACATCATATACCATATAGAGCAGGGGTGTCAAACTCATTTTCACAGAGGGCCACATCAGCATTATGGTTGCCCTCAAAGGGCCAAAGACCGTATAAATGTTAATGTAATGTAAAATAAATGTAGCTGAAAAATGAAGATGCGAACGAGAAGGAAGGAGGAGAAAACAATTATGAAGGAAAGAGAAATGGAGAACTCACAGGAAGAGGAGAGTTCAATGGAGCAGAACCCCCGAGGCGAGACCGAGAAGGAGCAGGCGGAGGAAGGGGGAGTCTCGGCTGAGACGGACAAGGAAATGCCAGGATGGGCCGTGCTCATGCAGGCCGGGATATTGGCGACCATAAAATTGAACTCGGACACGATGCAGGAGACCATAAAACTGAACTCGGACACGATAAGAAATGATATTGGGAAGTTACGGGAGGAATTGAGGAAGGAACAGGAGGACTTCAGAGGTGAAATGAATACAGAACTCAAAAGGGTGGATGAGAAGATGGCGGAACAGGACAGAAACGTAACAGAGGTACAGACTAGAACGGCGCAAACGGAGGAATGGAACACAGAGATACACGAGGTGTTAACGTGTGCGATTCAAAAACAAGAACAGATGGAGACAAAGATATCGGACATGGAGGGGAGGTCACGGAGAAATAACATCAGAATATGGGGATTGAAAGAAGGAGTCGAAGGGGAATCGGTGATCCAATATGTGGAAAAGCTTATCAAGGAACAACTAAAGGAGACGGGACTGGAAAAAATGGAGATACAGAGGGCCCACAGGGCGTTGGCTCCGAGACCGAAACCGGACAGACCTCCGAGGGCGGTGATTATTAACTTTCTGAGATTTGAGATTAAGGAATTGATACTCAGAACCGCGTGGACCAATAAGATAGAAATCGAGGGGAAAAGACTGTCGTTTGATCACGATTACTCGACAGCGGTAGCAATAACACGCAGGTCCTACGCGGGACTGAAGAGAATTCTGAAAGAAAACGGAATGAAATTCCAATCACCCATGACCTCGCTAAGGATTCACTGGAAGGAAGGGACGGTGACGTACGCGACGGCGCGGGAGGCGGCGGAGATGAGGCGACGGGGGATGCAGATGGCGGAGGACGGAGAAGGAAGGGGACAGGAGGGCCAGACGCGGAGCCTGCAGCAGAGATTGGAGAAAGCACGCAGATGGACCAGAGTAGGAGATCGAAACCCGGGAGAGGAGGGAGGAGAGATAGTCCAGTCATTATATGAAAAAAACCTAGGACAAATTGCAACAGTAGCAAACTCAACTGATTTTGTATCCTCATTATGTCCTTAGTGAGGGAAAAAAAGTCCCAAGGAATCCAATCATGGGAAAGTTTTGAAAACGACCTATATATATTCATATCGAAAAATGCCTGTTACAACATAGTGGTGAAAATTTTACTTTTAGATATCACTATAAAAACTCACAAGCTGATTACACACACAAAGACAAGAAAAAAAGTCAATCACAACTTCATTGAATTATTCCGTTTACTCATGCAAATCACACATTATCTTATTTGATATGCACCAATTAGCATACACGCCAGAACTAATCAAAACATTTGATAAAGACATTTTTTTCTTCTTGGAATATTAGTAGATTAGTAGAGTCCACGAGGATGGGGCTCAAGGGTTTATGTCCGTGGGGATAGGTCCATGGAGATGGGTTTTTTTTAATAATAGGCGGAAATTACATATTTGTACAGCATGCAAAACACTACATGATTCTTGCACAAAACTACATGGGCTTAACATAAATTTGGTATGTCTGTATAGGGGAGGCTTGTAGGTACCCATGTAACCCAATACCATTAACATATATTGAGGTAGAAGGCCAAGGGACCATTTGAAAAATGGTGATGGCCATATTTCCCTCCCCAAAAAATCGTCTTAACTTTGAATAATTAGGTATGTAGCCCCCTTTCCAATGAGGTAACATGACATGGTTGGTCTCATTGGAAACCCGAGGTTGTCTAGAATCAAATGGTATCTTTACTTTTGAGCTACCTCAAAATTTGAACGCGTCACAATCTCTGAAAGACAGTGTCGTCAGTGATCCTGCCAGCAATCAAGTAGGTGTCAAAACATTAAAAAAAAACACATTTCCCATGATGGGATTCCTTGGGACTTTTTTTCTCTCACTAAAGACATATTGAGGATACAAAATCAGTGAGTTTGCTAATGTTGCAATTTGTCCTAGGTTTAGCCTAATTCTGGCCTATAATTACTGGACTATAGGGATAACAAAACATTGAAAAAAAAACACATTTCCCATGATGGGATTCCTTGAGACTTTTTTTCTCTCACTAAAGACATATTGAGGATACAAAATCAGTTGAGTTTGCTAATGTTGCAATTTGTCCTAGGTTTAGCCTAATTCTGGCCTATAATGACTGGACTAAGAGGAGAAGGCCGAGGTGAGACGTGACAGACCGGAGACGGACGAGGAGGCCAGAGACGGAGAAGGAGAGGAGGCGACGAACGGATGAGTACACGCACAAGAGATTGAAAAAACTATCCAAATAGAGACAAAATATAGAAACTGAAATAACATATACATAAACACACATTCCCAGGTAGAGGCAGGATATAGGAACGAACATAACGTATACATGGACACATAATACACATGAAAATATAATTAGGTATGATAGACGGAACGAGTTGGAAGGGATTAAGGGGATAAATGGACATCACATAGAAAATAGAGAGGAGGAAAAGAAAGTAAAAAGGGGTACACAGAAGACACCACACACGGGTTTGGGAGGAAGGAGGGACATTGGAACATATGTGACACCTGGCAGCGCTACTGACCAGAACTCGGCCCGCCCCCTTCTCGTCTAGACGTGAATTTTTTTTTTTTTTTTGGGTGTGTTTTTTTTTTCTTCATATTATTATAAATTGAATGTATAAGCACATATATACTATAAAAACGAACAGTTAGAATATCTAAAAATAGTAACAACCTTCAGTGGAACGGGGGCGTAATAACAATTTGCATTTGAATCGAATCTAAACCTTGGGGGGAGAGGCAGCCCGCAGCGCAACGCCCCTACAAGACCTATACACCTGTTGGCACCTGGTGACACTTTTAATGTGTCTTGCGTTGAGAGATGGATGCAAAGACGATCGCTGCTGAACAAAATATCTGCTTCAGGAAGAGCCATCGATGGATCGCATTTAATGAATGGGTTCTTAATGGACTTTTTTTACCCAGGTCCAGTCCCCGAACCACCGCGCAAACCGGACTCTTGAGATGAAGAAGAAGATTCGGATGAAGACGTATTGCCTGATATCGATCCGATACAGCAGCGCGCGGATGATTCTGAAGAGGAAGATGACTTATTGCAGCGCGCGGATCAATCAGATTTAGAGGATGATTCTGTTCACAGCGGGACCGTCACACCGGGCTATTCAACGGAATTAACGATGAGATGTCGAAGATATGATGTCTGTTGTAACCGTAGACCGTGACACCAATGAAGAATTGGAAAAAATAAGAACGTTTGATTGCAAATGCTATAAAGAGCGGAAAGAGAATTCCGAACGGCAGGCGTTGTCGTGTACAACAAAACTGTCGGAAGAATTGATATACAAAAGCAGACTGGACATGGCCTCGTTGACGCCTAAAGAGAGGGACATGTGTCTGCTCTCGGCTATACAAACAGGCATAAATGATTCTGAAGTCACGCAGAGCACCAAGAGAGTAAACACCATTCGCAAAGCTTCACGGACAGTTTACAGATTCCATAACGTCGTGGTCTGCCGTACAACATTCTGCTTTCTCCATGGGTAAGTCTGTGCCATTATTATTCTGTGTGTATGTGTAACTATGAGGGATAAATCCTCGTTTTTGACGCGCAATTAGAATAAACGTAATTCTGCTTGTAACATCCTAGTAGTATGCACAAACTCAGATGAATGTCATGGCAATCATAGTGTGATGTCACAGTAGAACCGGTTAGTACAGGCTAGTAGTACATTCTTGAACGTTGTGTTGTCATAGTAGTGATGTCATAGCAGACCCTTGATTGATTAAGTTTATTAACAGATTGCAGAATGGGTACAGTACAGTACAGCTCAATACACAATTGTTAAGAGGATGCAGACCTGAGAAAGACTTTCGTCTTGTTTCCATCAGGGTCCCCCATTTTCAATTCATCATGACACACACGACATACAGATAGACAGTACTGCTACATCTATACATTTATGACATACCAGATTTTCAAATACAGTACTGTTTGTGATACAAAAAAAAAAAAAAAAAAAAAAATCCAGAAAAAGAGTGTATATACATTTGACATAGAAACTGCATTGGGGAGGTTGGGTAGGTGGGGTGGGGCTGTACATTGGAGGTGGGGGGGGGGGGGGGGGGGTTGGGTAGGGGGGGGGACACTGTACATTGGAATACTGACAAAGCCATGCTTGGTCTTTATTGTACAACTGGGTTAGGACATTTGTAGGGGCCAGTTTTGAATTGCAGTCTCCCGTAGGTGTTCTTTGAGAGTGTTTTTGAAGGTGGGTAGTGATTCACATTCCTTCCAGACCTGCACTCATTGTATAACAGTACTATACAATAATATTCTATATAGTGCAAAGCACGTGACTGTATTGAAGACAATATCATTAGCTCTAGCAGGGACTGCGTGTATGTGTGTATAATAATTATTTCAAATTGTTATTTTTTTTTGTTTAGGATAAGCTGTGGACTTCTCAAAGCTATTATCAAGCACTACAAGACAAATGGACTGACACCACGTGATAGAAAAAAACAACCGAGAAACCGAGAACTCACAAAAAGTTTCTCTGTAAAGAAGACAGTCAACGTGTTGTGGATCTTCTCACCAATTATGCAGAGGTCCATTCTATTGTCTTGCCTGGTAGACATCCTGGCCACAGAGACTACAGTGCCAAGTTACTTCCAAGCAATCTGACAAAAGCGTCACTCTGGCGTCTCTACAAACCTGCTGGGGAGGAAGCAGGTATGTGTGTTTGTTATTTATTAATTTATTTCATGAAGGCTGTGCAGCTGGAGAGAGACTTAAGACTATTGCTCACCACTCTTCTGCAGTCAAGTAAGCTCTTGGTTATCTCAGGCCCATTGCCATCTATAGGACGAGGTGACATGAGGTACAGCCGTCTGGACTGCAACATTCCATAATGTAATGGATAAATGATAATTTTCTACTGTTCTATAATAAGCATGATCTGTTCAACTGTGAAATGCAATGTTGAAGGAGCCAAGCTGCTTTCATCAAATATCCTTCTCACAATACAATCTCTCCAATGTACTTATTGACATCACTTAAGTTCAAGCCCCCCTCCATAAACCACTTGTGTTTACACATCAATTGTGTAAATTTGCAGCATAGACCAGTCCTGAGTAGCCATCCTCTGGCATTGTGTATATGTAATGTGTACTATTACCAAGACAAAGACATTAACGATCTAACATTCCATAAACCACTTGTGTTTACACATTAATTGTGTAAAATTTCAGCATTAAGTACGCCAGTCTTGAGTAGCCATCCTCTGTCATTGTGTATGTAATGTGTACTATTACCAAGACAAAGACATTAACAATCTAACATTCCATAAACCACTTGTGTTTACACATCAATTGATTAAGTACACCAGGGCCCTATTCCCCGTACCTGGTTCAACTAAGTCGATCAAGAGTCCCATTATCCAGATTCAGTTAACCCGATGTTTGAAGCCGGGATTTTCCTGTTCCTCGAAGGTGGATTCAGTCTCGTTAACTCGAACCAGACTTGAGACCCAGGATAAGTGCGCGCGGCCGCTTCAGTTGAAAAGCCAGCACTTATCGATAGCAGAGATCCTGATTTTCTAACGGCATTGATTGATTAATTGATTTAAAACTTTATTAACAGATTGCAGTACGGCTCAATCGCCTCGCCGACAAGTTAAATGCGTTATCTATAGGCTAATTTTAAGTCCCTCATTACCTCAATCAATCAGATTATATTTCTTTAAACTTGCCTGCTGGCAGTAGGTTTATGGATTGAATAATCAAATGAGATCTTGCTAGCGAAAATAATGAGTTAAACTGTTATACAGAATAAGGATACGGCTCTCTTACCCATTGATTGATGTATGGTGGATCTTTTACTTATCTGCACTGTGGTGTAACGGTTTCTGCTTTTGACTTTCACGCAGACGGCCCGGGTTCGAATCCTAGTCTTTTCCTTCTTTTTGCAATGTAGGAATAATTCAATTTGGTGCACGTTGAGAGCTATATAAAGAATGACATCCTCAATGCATGTAGATTTATAATATTTTAACTTAAAACTAGGCTACTTTTGCGTATAATCATTATTATATTCCAAAAAATTATATTGGAAACGCGGGGTTTCGAACACCGGTCGCCCGGTTGCCAGACGGGATAGATTCATTGTTTATCCATTAATGTACGAGAGACCCGTGTTTAGAATATTTTTTCTTTTGAATGAAGTTTTATCTCTTTATTCTCAAATGCATTAATGTGACGTCAACGGCTCATTCAATTTCTCAAATCCGTCAAACAGCGCATCTCAGACATTTTAATCCCAGTTACAATATCACACAAAATCCACAATCCACGCATAGACACTTCAATTGTATGCTTGAATGAAACACAATCCGGGCGCTCCGTTAAGCAAATCTACAGCGGAGGATATATGAAACTAATCAGAGCCAAACGGCCGATAGGTTTCATTCATTAAAAATATCCCCGCGGGATTCACATTTGCAATGCGCCGTTATTAAAATAACCACATGCGTGTATCGCGACTCCGAGCGCCGTATATGACGTGCATTATTTTATTTAGGACAAAGTAAATCTATAGGCTCAATATGATTTATTATCAGCATTTAGTTCTATTATTATACATTTCAGAAGCCCCCTCTAGGAAAACGAAGCACAGAAACATAATTCAGAATGGTATAATGGGATCTAGACTGTGAGAATCATTTCAGGAAGCGAGCTGTCATTTATTTGCGGGGGCGTGGCCATGGTTCATCCGGCTAACTGAAGTTAACCCTGCTCCCGACCAGGCTCAAACTTTTTGATCTGTTGTCATGGTGATTTGGACAATCGCGCGTCGGGGAATGGGAAGGTCCGGCTTAAGTCAGGCTTGACTGGAAATTATCCGGCTAACTCAGTTATCCAGGTACGGGGAACGGGGCCCAGTACTGAGTAGCCAATAGCCATCCTCTGTCATTGTGTATGTAATGAGTCATTTTTTTTTATTTTTTATTTATATTTTATTCTAGGACATTGCGTTGTTGGTCAGGGGAGCTTTCTTCAGCTGGGAAAACCCTTCTGCCCCAGATAACAATCACCAAACCGAGGACAGATTTGTGTTGGGAATGCTACAAAAACAACTACCAGTTGAGTCAAGCGGCTGGCAAGCCGGATAAATTGCAGACAGAAAAATTGCAGGTGCAATTACAACATCTGGCCCGTGTTAAGAGAAAGCGCGAGCTGTTGCAGGAGATGACTGCTTCCACCAAAAAGACCTGTGCGGAATTGCAGCTGAGTCTAGGCCCTTCCACACCGGCAAGCAAAGACATCACAATGCACTACAGCTTTGATTATGCACAGCAGGTGAGAATCCGATCCTATTACAATGTAGCTTTGTGTTGTTAACTTACTTGACAAAAAACGTTTGTTTGCTGTATTACAGCATTACATCATGTTGTGTAATATTTAAAATGACAATCACCATCACAATCACTACAGCACTACTGTACTACTACACTACAACATTATTTCAATGTATCATTTTTCTTTCTTCCGTCAGGTGCACTACCCCTCTCACCCTCTTCAAGTTGGGCCGATGTATTTTGCAACACCGCGCAAGTGTGGCCTGTTTGGCGTACATTGTGAAGGGCTGACAAAGCAGGTGAATTACCTGATTGATGAAGGGATGGCCACGAGTAAGGGTAAGAGACTCCAAGATACCAACATCTTCCCAGCCATAGCAGAGCTCTTGGTCACTTTATCCATCTGTAAACTGTCCTTTCATTGTGTCCTTTAATATTTCCCATTACAGGTAGCAATGCTGTGATCAACTATCTGCATCATTACTAGGGCTGCAACGATTAGTCGACATAATCGACGACGTCGATTATAAAAAATCGTCGACGAGAAATTGTTGCGTCGATTAGTCATAAAAAAATAAATAAAAATAAATTATTTAATTTTTTTTTTTTTTTTGTGCACTACCTATCTTTGTGAGAGTGGCTTCTCAGGGTTCCAGACAACATCATAACATGATGATCCCATAGCAAATTTTGGACATTGAAAACATTGTTCCCCTGCAGGAGATGATGATCAGACTAGACACAATACATTACACACGCACTCCTCTCACTCACACACAGCGATCAGAGTAAGACACACACATACACACTCCTCTCACTCACACACAGCGATCAGAGTAAGACACACACACATACACACTCCTCTCACTCACACACAGCGATCAGAGTAAGACACACACATTCACACTGCTCTCTCTCACACACAGCAATCAGAGTAAGACACACACACATTCACACTCCTCTCACTCACACACAGCGATCAGAGTAAGACACACACACATACACAAATTACACAGTACACACCTCTCACTCACACAGCGATCAGAGTAAGACACACACAAATTACACAGTACACACACTCCTCTCACTCACACAGCGATCAGAGTAAGACACACACACACGGACTCCTCTCACACACAGCAAACAAAAGTTATTTAAAGTACACTTCCACTTTAATTTGTATTATTTAATTTATTTATCTTGTTATGAGTGATTGCTGTATTGTTCTTCAAATACATTTTCATTTAAAGTGGCTTAAAGATCCAAATTCAACTGTTTCATGAGTCATTATTTTAATTTGCTATGGGATCATCATGTTATGATGTTGTTGTTTGGTCCTGACAAGAGTCTCAAAGTCTGGGGTGATGGTAGACAAGCAACTCTGAGGTCATGCTCAATGTCCAATCTGTTCCTCTGCTCTGTCTTCAGCTGGACCAGAGCTGAGAAGCCACTTTCACAAAGATGGGTAATTTATAAAAAAAAAAAAAAAAAAAAAAATGTGTTTGTTGTTGTTTACATTAGTCGACTAATCGAAAAAATAATCGGCAGATTAGTCGACTACCAAATTAGTCATTAGTTGCAGCCCTAATCATTACTTCAACAATTACGGCGTTGGAGAAACGAAAGTCGACCTGCACTGCGACAATTGCTCGGGCCAAAACAAGAACAACTACGTCTTGTGGTATTGTGCCAGGCGTACAATCCACAGACTGCACCTGCAGCTTGGCCTCCACTTCCTAATTACAGGCCACACTAAGTTTGGCCCCGACTGGTGCTTCGGTTTGATCAAGCAGGTCTACAGGAAAACTGCAGTCGATACCCTGGCAGGCATCTCCGACATCGTGAGGAAAAGCTCTGAGGTAACCTAGTAAGGTTTAGTCGATAAACCAATGTACAGTTCCCCCCCCCCCACAATGTACAGTTTCTGCATCAAATACTCTCTTCTTCTTTTTTAACTCTTTTTGTATCACAAACAGTACTGTATTTGTAAATCACACACACACACACACACAGATGGACCCTGCATCCATACACTCTGTAGACATCGACTTTTATTTTATCTTCCTAAAATTGTTTATTTTTTATTGTGATGTTACCTACTAAGATATGATCCTTTATTAATCCCCTTGGGGAAATTCTGGTGTCAAAGCAGCTTCACAGTCCTATACTGTCCAGATAGATGGACCATAGAAATGGACTATTTTATTGTATCTTCCTAATAATTATTATTGTTTATTAATTGTGCACTGTTGACAGTACAAACAGTACTGTATTTGTAAATCACACACACACAGATGGACCCTGCATCCATACACTCTGTAGACATTGACTTTTATTTTATCTTCCTAAAATTGTTTATTATTTATTGTGATGTTACCTACTAAGATAAGATGATCCTTTATTAATCCCCTTGGGGAAATTCTGGTGTCAAAGCAGCTTCACAGTCCTATACTGTCCAGATAGATGGACCATAGAAATGGACTATTTTATTGTATCTTCATAATAATAATGATTGTTTATTAATTGTGCACTGTTGACAGTACAAACAGTACTGTATTTGTAAATCACACACACACAAAGGAGGGAGGGAGGGAGAGGGAGGGAGGGAGAGAGAGGGAGAGAGGGGGAGAGAGAGACACAGAGAGAGAGAGAGAGAGAGAGAGAGAGAGAGAGAGAGAGAGACACACACAGAGACAGACATAGACTGTCTCCACTAGTGTTTCTTCATCAAGATAGAGAGGAAGAAAGAGAGAGAAGGGATACCACTTATTTTGCTTGATTACAGACAGATTACAGACTTCTGAATGATTGTATTGTACCCATTCTGCAATCTGTTAATAACATTTTCAATCAATCAATCAGGTGAAAGGAGTCAATATCCCCCAACTTGTGGGACGCGAAGATGGCACAGTGTTTGTCCGAAGCTACGACTGGCAACAACATCTGGGTGGCTTCTTCAAAAGGTTCCCACAGATAAAGAAATACCAGCACTTCAGGTAATTGTCTATATTTTATTGTATATTGTATATATATTTTATCATAATAAAATAAGTAGAAGAAAGCAGGAAGCCGGACCAGCACACTCAGGTTTTCGCAGCCGAATACAGACATGTTTCGGAACAGGTGTTCCTTCTTCAGTGTATTATTATTATTTTTACGAATGAGGAAATGTTTTCCTCCTGTTTTTTCTGTTCTTATCTTAGAGAATTTTGGTTTGCAAATATTGCAATAGGCTAATTTACTTAGCCCTATTAGCTATGGTGAAGAAGGTTTATTTTGTTTCTGGTAATCAATGTACGAAATGTGTTGACATGGATGCTTGACTCAGTGTCCTGGGACCAGTGTTTTCTTTACGAAATAGACAATATTTTAAATGTGTTCTTTATTCTATTACAGCTTCGATGCCAGCAGACCTGGCATGGTGACAGCGAAATTACACCGTGATGATGCTGAACCATTCGAGTTTCAACTGCTGAAAGACCCAAAACGCTACCCGACCATCTCCAATTTTCCAGTGATACCCCCACCCGGACTTGACAATGACAGGCAGAATTATCTTTTTAAGGAGATAAGACAATACTGTTCTGATGCGGGAAAAGACATCACATGCCCGCGACCAACATCTACAGCACCTCAGAACAAGACTGTACGATGTTAGATACCCTCAAGACCAACGTCTACAGCACCTCAGAACAAGACTGTACGATGTTAGACACCCCCTCAAGACCCAACACACACAAAGATACAGATAAGTGCTGAGATCACACACACACCCCCACACACAGATGGACCCTGCATCCATACACTGTAGACATTGACTTTTATTTTATCTTCCTAAAATTGTTTATTTTTTATTGTGATGTTACCTACTAAGATAAGATGATCCTTTATTAATCCCCTTGGGGAAATTCTGGTGTCAAAGCAGCTTCACAGTCCTATACTGTCCAGATAGATGGACCATAGAAATGGACTATTTTATTGTATCTTCCTAATAATTATTATTGTTTATTAATTGTGCACTGTTGAGCTATATAACGCTGTCTGTATAATGACAATAAAGACTCTAGACATATTCTATTCTATTTAATTTTATTAAAGCAGTTTGGTTTGTGCTTAAGGTCAACGAGGTCAAGCTCCTGTCTGTACAAGCTGGCAGAAGACGAGCCAAATTAACTTCAATTAATATCTGAAACTACTAACCTTCATACCATCTTTTACTAGTATCCATTTTACTACTACTACCTACTATGCTAATAATGTCTATACTACTATGCATTGAAAACGTTATTAACAGATTGCAGAATGGGCACAATACAGTACAGCTCAATACAAACAAGAGAATGAAGATCGGGTCCTGAGGAGAGATAACTGCCATGGCAGTACTTAATTATGTTAATGCTATTCAGGTGAGGGGCGTTGCTGGAGGGGGTTTGTTGACGCCCAGTTGAAACTGTCTGAAGTGTGAAAAGTGGCCTTCCTTTGAGAGGGCTTTCACCCCCTTAAGTATTCTAGAATACAACCAGGTTTACAAGTTATAATTGAGCACATCGTGTTAAAAAAATTCTCAGATTTCAACATATGACACATCATTTGAAAGCTTAGATTCTGTACTTTAGCCATCTGGAATAATCTGAAAAATGAAAATGTAGAGATCTGGCACAAAGCGCTGTGAGGTGACACATATGAGCCACATTGAGAGGGACCTAGGAAATGGGAGTCTTTGATCAGAATGAAGGACAGAGCGCTTTTGACCAGGAGCTCGACAGCAATAAAAACAGTAAGAAAGCTGGACAAATATGACGAGCGGTTGGGGGTAAAGGTTTCAAACCCCCAAGCCGTCAGGAGGAGGCCTCTCACTAGGAGAGCAATTACTCCTCACCCACCAGCAGGGGACAGGGGGGGACACAGGGACCCCCCGAACGCCTTGGGAGCACTTTATGTAAAGTTTATGTTTTTTATTTATGTTAATCATTATATGTATTCGGTGAAGAGAGCGGAGGCTACAACCGGAGGGGGGAATGAATGTGACATGGGGGGGACTGACAGACGAAAGAAGAAAGATGACAATGGTTAAAGGTATAAAAATGATGTCGTTAAACGTTAATGGAATGAATAATACGATAAAGAGGGGCAAAGTGATGTTGAAGTGTAAAAAAAGTGAGATGGAAGTGATTTTTCTGCAGGAGACACATTTGGTAGCACAGGATCATGAGAAACTGAAGAGATTTGGATATGAAAATGCATACTATAGTTCCTTTAAACGGAACCTGAGGAGAGGAGTAATCACGTTAATCAAAAACAGTCAAAATTGAATTGATCAAGGAAGTAAGAGACGAGGGAAGGTTTGTTCTGGTGAAGGGAAAAATGGAGGGTCAAATGATTACGTTAGTGAATGTTTATGCACCCCCAAAGAGTGAGAGGGATTTACATGAGACCATTTTTGATATGATAGTGATGGAACTAGAAGGGATATTGATATGCGCGGGAGATTTTAATGTAGTACTGAATCACGACCTAGACACCACGAGTACTAGAAAAGGACGGGCACCAATCAGTAGATATATGAATATTCAGGTGACGGAAATGGGAATTACAGATGTTTGGAGGGGGATGCACGCCATGGACAGGGAATACACACATTACTCACACCCACACGTGACATATGCGAGAATAGACTACTTTTTGATGACGACGGGGGACAGTTACAGGGTACGGGAGAGCAGAATAGGAGTAGCGGACATATCGGATCACAGTGCCATATATCTGACAGTAGATCTAGAAGGGAGACGGAGGAACACGATCTGGAGACTAAATGTAGGAATATTAAATAACAAGGGGGTGGTGAGTCAGATCAAGGATGAGATAGCCAGGTATAAGGAAGAAAATGACAATGGGGCGGTAGATCCGAACATTCTATGAGACACACTGAAGGTGGTGATAAGGGGGAAATTGATGGAGAAGACAGAGAAGGCCAGAACGGAGACATATCACAATCTGATAGGGAAGCTGAAGAAGCTAGAGGGGAGACACCAGATATCAAAAGAACAGGAAACGCTCGGAGAAATCAAAGAAGTAAAGGCCAGGATAAATAGGGAATTATTGACGGAAATAGAAAAGAAAGCGAGGTTCATGAAACGTACTATGAAGGGGGACCAAAAGCGACCAGACTGTTGGCTAGGAGAATTAGGACGCAACAGAAGTTGAACACGATACACACAATAAGGGATACAAAGACTAATGAAATATTGAGAGACCCAGCTGAAATAGAGAGGACATTTAGAGAATACTATGAGAAACTATACACAGCCAAAAGCAGCGGGAGAAGAGGAAATAGAAGCATATCTGGAGAAGCTAGTTACCATCGATAGGGAAAGAACAGAATGAAGAATTAAATAAAATAATTACGGAACGAGAACTGGAAGAGGCAATTAGTAGAGCTAAAAACAACAAATCTCCGGGGAGCGACGGATTCCCATCGGAATTCGACAAGACATTTAGAACGGAATTAGCACCTATGTTAGGGGCGGCGTTCAGACACACGATGGAGGGCAAAATGCCCCCCTCGTGGAAGGAAGCCATAATCACCACGATACCGAAGGAAGGGAAGGATAGAGAATTGTGTAGTAGTTTCAGACCTGTGTCCATACTCAACGTGGATTACAAGATGTATACATCGATAATATCAAAGAGATTTGAGAAGTTTATGCCAGACATTATAGATGAAGATCAAACTGGATTTATTAAAGGGAGACAGACACAGGACAACGTGAGAAAAACATTACACATAGTAGAGGAGATACAAAAACAAGGGGGTAGCGCGGTACTGATTAGCCTAGATGCAGAAAAAGCATTCGACAGTGTGAGCTGGACATTTTTATATAAAACATTGATGAGGTTCGGACTGAACGGGAGGGCGATGAAGATGATCAAGGCGCTATATCAAGAACCGACAGCGAGGGTTAAGGTGAATGGCAGCCTGACGGATAGAATCAGATTAGAGAGGGCTACCAGACAGGGATGTTGTCTCTCACCAACGCTCTTCGCCGTTTTCATAGAACCACTGGCACAACTGATCAGACAGACCGAGGACATTAAGGGAGTAAGGATAAAGGGAACGGAATATAAACTAGGCCTATTTGCGGACGACGTGATAGTATACATGAGGCAACCAGACAAGAGCTTCCCGGCACTGATGGATCTACTGAAGGAATATGGCCACTACTCGGGATACAAACTAAACGTGACAAAGACACAGACCTTAGCATGGAACTATTACCCAACGACGGAAATTAGGGAACAGTACAGGATAAGATGGGACATGGACAAGATTAAATACTTAGGGGTGAACATCACAAGAGGGGTGGGGAAACTGTTTGAGGCGAACTATACACAGATAAATCAGAACATCAAGAGAGACTTAGAGAGATGGACAGTAATGCCCTTGGACTTCAATTCAAGAATAGAGGTCATTAAAATGAACATACTATCAAGGTTACTGTACCTATTCCAGTCACTACCGATACAAATACCACAGAATCAATTCAGGGAGTGGGACAGACTGATATCGAGGTTCATATGGGCGGGGAGAAGACCACGGGTCAGATATAAAACACTACAACTACCAAAGGAAGAGGGAGGGATGGCAGTACCCAGCCTACAAGATTAGTACTATGCAGCACAACTGAGAGCAGTGACGTGCTGGTGTAACGACAGATATGAGGCAAGATGGAAAGACATTGAAAAAGAAGGGGAGGGATACAAGGTACAAGCTCTGGTGGGAGATAGGGAACTATTTAAAGAAAAAGAGGGACTATTAGATCCAATCACCAAATGCACCTTGACCATATGGAACAGAGTAGTAAAAACACACAAATTGGAGAAGCAGTCAGGGGTTCTGAGATGGGTAGCACATGACAAGAGATTCAAACCAGGGAGGTTAGACCATGGATTCAGAAGGTGGGAGGGGGGGCAACAGCGATATGCAAAATGATAGAGAAGGGGGAAATGCAGACACTACAAAAATTAAAGGAGAAATTTGGACTAGAAAACAGGGACCACTTCAGATATCTACAGGTTAGAGACTACTACAACAAAGAAATAAGGGGGGCCAAAGATGAAGAACAAAATGGAATAATCAAGATGATAGTATGGGCATACGAAGGGGGGCAAGGAAGAGTAATATCAGCAATATACCGAGCTATAATGAACAGCAAGGGACACATGACCGATTACATAAGGGAGAAATGGGAGAGAGAACTAGGAGAGAGAACTAGAGATAGAAATAACAGGGAAGGAATGGGGGAACATATGCGAGGTGCAACATTCAACAACAGGATCGAGGATATGGAAAGAGTTTGGATGGAAAAACATAATCAGATTCTTTATAACCCCAGAGCTGAAGGGAAAATATGCACCAACACAAAGAGCATGCTGGAGGATGTGTGGGAAGGAGGGGGCAAATCACACGCACATATTCTGGGGATGTCAGAAGCTGAAGGGGTATTGGGAGGAGATAGGGGAGGCAATGATCAGAATATTAGGATACGGGTTACCACAAACAGGACTGGTGCTTTACTTAGGAGACCTGACACACAAGGGAATACAAGGGGGGGACAAATATTTAATAAAGATAATGTTGATAGCGGCCAGAAAAGCAATAACAAGACTGTGGTACAAAGAAGACCCACGACAATAGCACAATGGGTAGGAATAATGGAAGAGATACAGGATATGGAGAGGATAACACACATGCTGAGGTTACAGGAAGAGAAATTTGGAGAAAGATGGGGAAAGTGGGATGATTACAAGGGGAACGAAAACGACATCACAGAGGAAGAACCAAATACATCACAAGAGGGCGAAGGGTAAAGGAGGAAAGAGATTCAAAGAGGGTCTCTGAACCCATGTCACACACTTAATGTTTTACAATTATTTTATGTTTATGTTTTTTAGTCAGTATTTTTATTTTTCGTCTTTTGGGCATTACATTTTTTCTTTATTATTTATGTCTGTTTAATAGTGTTGTTGAAGTTATTGTATATGTTGTGTTGTTTGTCTCAATAAACATTTAACACTTTGGGTGCCGGGAAACGTCTTTTCACGTCTTTCCCGGCCATGCTCAAGGTGCCGAAGACGCTGTACAGCGTCTTTGATCTGTTTACATCTTTTTTCGATTTTCCCCGTCTGAACTTCACCGCCGAGCTTTTGGAAGAAAATTTGAACCGGAAACTGCATTTCCTCTCAAATTTCACTAGGTGGCAGTGTCCCCCTATTTTCTAACACTATCACAATAGGGGGAATATTGTACCCCACAATGAATCTGGCATTTGATTGGCCAGCATACCTGGCCAATGTAACCACAGGTATAAAACGTTAGCGCGATCCCAGAATCGATGAGGTTTTGGAGGAGAGAGAGAGATAGATAGAGCGATAGAGAGAGAGAGAGATTTTTGAATTGAGATCAGCCTATAGTCTATATTTATAGTGTTATACAGTATAGTGGTAGTATCAGACTAATTGTAAGGTTTCAGCTGTGCTTTAGAAAGTACTTAGTCGTGCTAAGTAGTAGTACTATTCGAGGGATTAGTGTGTAGTCTAGGTAGTATATTTCAGTAGTAGTAATAGTAGTTTGATCAGTTAGTAGTTTCATTTAGATTATTAGATCAGTATGAAGAGACGTAGTGTAGGTAAGCGTGGGGACAAGCCGGCGGCGGGTCGGTTTGTTCAGACGAAGCTGGCGTTTGGACCCGCGGTTGTTCGAGCAGCAGCAGCACCAACGACTTTGGTAGCTCCGATCGGAGAGAGCCGTGAGACCGTCGCTGGGCCCAGTAACGTGTCTCGCCCCGGGACCGGGAGCGGCTCTCCCCGACGCAGTTCGAGGAAGAGGAAGGCTGCCGCTGTGGTCATAGCTTCTTCATGCGAGTCAGGGGACAGCGATTCGACCGCCCACGAATCTGATGGGAGCGCCGATTGGGAACCACCAGGTAATTACACGGTCTTATATATATATATATATATATGTGTGTGTGTGAAACGTGTATTTGATGATTTACATACTGTGACTATGTAACGTTAGTTCGCCAAACCAACGCCGATATGCATGTGATTGTGTGTGTGTGTGAAACGTGTATTTGATGATTTACATACTGTGACTATGTAACGTTAGTTCGCCAAACCAACGCCGATATGCATGCGATTGTGTGTGTGAAACGTGTATTTGATGATTTACCTAACGCTTATTCTGTGACTATGTAACGTTAGTTCGCCAAACCAACGCTGATATGCATTTATTATATTCTAGCTCCGGAATCATCCGACGATGATCTCGGCTTGGGTCGGAGGTGTTATGAGTCTGATTCATCGCACGATTCAGACGTGGGACGCGGTGGTGGTCGACGGGGCAACGGTACGTCATGTTTACTAATGCAATGTGAATATTGTTTTACGTGCATGTTCAAATCGATAGTTGAATGATATAGGATATAGGCATGTACAGGCCACCATGTGCTACACGTTAGGTTGTAATGGTCTTGTGTGTGTGTGTGTGTGTGTGCGCATGTGCACGCCCTTTGAAGTGGCCCTTTGAAGTGTGTAGCTATCAATGTAAGTGATAATAGTTGCATGCTGGGCATGAGACGACGTGGTGGTGGTCGACGTGGTAATTGGTATCATGTTGCAATGTGAATATTGTTTTATGTTCAAATCGATATAGTTGATGGCCATGTGCTGCACGGGTTGCATGGATGTGTGTGTGTGTGTGTGTGTGTAGATGCCAGCCCTTTGAAGTTGTCTACCTTTAGTTACATGGATGTGTGTGTGTGTGTAGATGTGTGTGTGTGCATGTGCACGCCATTTGAAGTGTGTAGCTATCAATGTGGTATCATGTTGCAATGTGAATATTGTTTTATGTTCAAATCGATATAGTTGATGGCCATGTGCTGCACGGGTTGCATGGATGTGTGTGTGTGTGTAGATGCCAGCCCTTTGAAGTTGTCTACCTTTAGTTACATGGATGTGTGTGTGTGTAGATGTGTGTGTGTGTGCATGTGCACGCCATTTGAAGTGTGTAGCTATCAATGTGGTATCATGTTGCAATGTGAATATTGTTTTATGTTCAAATCGATATAGTTGATGGCCATGTGCTGCACGGGTTGCATGGATGTGTGTGTGTGTGTGTGTAGATGCCAGCCCTTTGAAGTTGTCTACCTTTAGGTTACATTGATGCGTGTGTGTGTGTGTGTAGATGCAGGCCTCACCATGTGCCCATGCCATTTGATGTGTGTGTATGTGTGTGTGTGTGTGTGTGCAGTGTGTGTACACACACACACACACAAGATCAAAAAGGCATGAATCCTCTCCAACACATTTGAACTTCGCAGTACATGGTGAGGCCTCTATAGGCCTATATTTAAATGCATGGTTTAAGTTGCATGGATGTGTGTGTGTAGATGCCAGCCCTTTGAAGTTGTCTACATTTAGGTTACATGGATGTGTGTGTGTGTGTGTGTGTAGATGCAGGCCTCACCATGTGTCCATGCCCTTTGATGTGTGTGTATGTGTGCGTGTGTGTGCAGTGTGTGTACACACACACACACACACACAAGATCAAAAAGGCATGAATCCTCTCCAACACATTTGAACTTCGCAGTACATGGTGAGGCCTCTATAGGCCTATATTTAAATGCATGGTTTAAGTTGCATGGATGTGTGTGTGTGTGTAGATGCCAGCCCTTTTGAAGTTGTCTACATTTAGGTTACATGGATGTGTGTGTGTGTGTGTGTAGATGCAGGCCTCACCATGTGTCCATGCCCTTTGATGTGTGTGTATGTGTGTGTGCAGTGTGTGTACACACACACACACACGAGATCAAAAGGCATGAATCCTCTCCAACACCTTTGAACTTCGCAGTACATGGTGAGGCCTCTATATGCAAATTCCATTGATTACAGCACACACATACACACACACAATGGCATGGGCACATGGTGAGGCCTATATTTAAATGCATGGTTGTGTAGCATATGTAAAATTCCATTGATTACAACACACACACACATTACATGCTTTGATGTACAATGGCCGCTGATTTATTTTGTGTTCATACAGGCTCCGAAACCGAATCCGGGGCCAATACACCAACATGCTTGGGTATGTACTAACTACATTTATGTATGTGTAAATGTATTACTATTGTGTTTTATGAGACTTACTTACTGAATGAATTTAATCCAATTCAGATTCTGGTGCAGACCCTGCCGATAGTGACGCTGAGACTGGCAACGACATGGGATCACATTCTACTCCTGCAGGAAATTGTACATGGTGGTGACTGGCTGCTGCTAGAGCCTGGGCCTGGTGGTAGCTGGCTGCTGCTAGAGCCTGGGCCTGGTGGTGACTGGCTGCTGCTAGAGCCTGGGCCTGGTGGTGACTGGCTGCTGCAGGGCCTGGGCCTGGTGGTGACTGGCTGCTGCAGGGCCTGGGCCTGGTGGTGACTGGCTGCTGCAGGGCCTGGTCTGGTGGTGATGGTGGTAAATACAATGACAATACGTTGCCCTAGTGTAATGTATTACATCATGTGATTCTAGAACTGGATGCTAGTCTGGACATGCCGGAACCCGTTGCAGGGCGGAAAACGCACATCTAAGAGCGGTAAGTTGGCCTCACTCTGCACACCACTTCCAGCTCTGACCTCTGACCCCCACACCACGTCCAGCTCTGACATCTGAACCCCACACACACACTCATTCACTCACACAGTTTGTAACTACGTGGCATATGAATGTCTACAGTAGGGGTGTTATAGTATATTTGTATAATTGACAGGTCGTGGCGTGCGACGTGGAGGAGCGAAGAGCAGGGCTGCGATCCGCCAGGAAGAGGAGAATGCCTGGTCTCATGAGGGCTGGGTGCCTCAAAGGATCCCCTTCACAGCCCAACCGGGGTTGCTCCAGGACGCCAAGGCACTCAGATCTTACCGGCCTGCGAAATGGATGGATCTGTTCCTGACAGATGCTTTTCTGAACTCTATTGTTGCCCAGTCCAACCTCTACGCTGAGCAGTCCATTGCCCGGCTGGACCCCACGCTAACCAGTAGCAGGGCACTGCTTTGGAAGCCCCTCACATTGAAGGAGCTGAAGAAGTTCCTCGGACTCAATTTCCTTAGCAGTGTCCTGCGGAAGCCTCGCGTGGACCACTGACGACATGATGCACACACCGTACTACTCTGAGACCATGCCACGCAACAGGTTTCAATTGATCTGGCGATTCCTCCACTTTGCGGACAATACTTCCCTGGAAGTTAGAGACAAATTGTGCAAAGTACGCCCTGTAGTCGACCATGTAAACGCGAGGTGCAAGGAGCTGTACCAGCCTGAACGCGGGCTCGCCATTGACGAGGGGGTGATGGCATGGCGAGGCCGCCTGACCTTCCGGGTCTACAACCCAAACAAGCCCACCCGCTATGGTATCAAGTCTTACTTCCTGTGCGAATCTCGCACAGGATATTGCTTTTCATTTAAGCCATATTGTCGGGAAGGCTCGCTCCTGGGGGACACGGTCGTCGGTCTGTTGGACGTCTGTCTGGGGCCGGCTATATGCTCTTTATGGACAACTTCTACAACTCCGTACGTATGTCCGCCAGGCTCCGACAGTTGAGGACCGACGTCTGTGGTACCCTCAGGAAGCACCGGGGCGAGCCAGCCATCATCAAGAACATGACCAAACGTGACATCGGTGTGGGGGAGCGCATTGCGGTCAACAACAAGGAGGTCATGATCGTGGCATGGCGCGATAAAAGAATCGTGAAGACCATCAGCAGCTTCCACGAGGACACCATGGAAAAGGCGATGGTGTGGCAGAAGCAGAAGAAGGGCAAAGCGCTGAGGGTGGAGATGCTCAAGCCATCATCAATCATGGAGTACAATAAATTCATGAACGGCGTCGATCAGCTGGATCAGAATATATCGTACTATCCGGTTACACGTAAGACTGGAAAGTGGACCAAAAAGTTTGTGATGTATCTGATCCAAATATGTATGTTCAACGCTTTTGTCTTGTACAAAAAAAAGCACCCACAAGGGCATTACTCCAACCTCTTCCGGTTCACCAGGGCTGTGGCGCGGACCTACACAGACGGTAAGGAGAAGAAGATTCCTGGGGTGACAGCGGAGATGGAGGCGGAGGCAGGGGAGGAGGCAGGGGAGGAGGCAGGGGATGGGGATGAGGAGGAGGCAGGGGCTGAGCAGGTGGGGCATGTCGACCCTAGGGCCCCACTGGGGGACCCGCAGAGCAGATTAGTGGGTGGCTTTGTGAAGCATGTAATGGTTGCATACAAAGCCACCCCGAAGAAAAAGCTACCGTGTAGGAAATGTCGTGTCTGCAGTAGGCGTGGCATCAGGAGTGAGACCAGATATTTTTGCACATCGTGCAAAGTCCCCCTGCATCGTGACAAATGCTTCGCTCTGTACCACACAAAGAGGGATTTCTCTAAATAGTTTCTTTATTAGTTGTCATACAGAAGTACAGACTACTTCTAAATAATCCGGCACACAGAAGTACAGATTACTTCTAAATAATCCATCATTGTGTGATACAGACAGAACCATGTGTACCGGTACATAGTATAGCTAGCTGAGTGTAGTATAGTATAGTGTAGTATAGTATAGTATAGTATATTGTAGTATAGTATAGTATAGTATAGTGTATGGGTAGTTGCACTGTTTTCTGTACAAGACAAATGCGTTGAACACATGTATTTGGGCCACGGTTGTCGATATTGCATAGGCATGTTTGGACCACTTGCAGACAGTGCATGTGAGCGGATCGGAGCGTGAGCGGCGCGGGGCGCGGAGCGGCCGGTTTTGACGTGAGCGAGGAGTGGGTTTTAAAATGAGTCGGCGCGACGTCCGGAGCGAGAGTTCTCCTCCGCTCCAATCCACTCCAGGCCGCTCAGTGGTTTAACACTGATGTAATATATACATGCAGTACAATGCCAAAGCAACAGATGGCGATGTACAAACATGAAGGCCATTTTCAACCAATGAGAAGGGTGAACCTGTGATAGGCTGTTCGTTCAGGCTTTGTCACTGTAGAGACGCCCACACTCACTCCAGTTAGGAAAAAGTATCGACGCCATTGTTGTTGACGTTAGCTTACATGCTAACGTTAATGGCAGCGACCATAGCATTGTGGCTCGGCTAGCCTATCATCGCTTAATAGAGATAGTGAATGGATAAACAACGTTATTTAACATTGCAGAATGGCTACAATTACAATGCGGCTCAATACAAACAATTGTTAAGGGGCCCAGGGGGTGTAGACTGTTGTAGTTTGAGCTCATTTACACCATGCTCCAAAAAAAGAAGAAAAAAAACTGCCGAGCGATCTGGCGCGGGGAGCGGGGAGCGCTCGATTCAAGGTGAGCGGGGAGCGAGCGGAGAGCGACTTGGGGGCGGGGTCAACATGAGTGATTAGCGGAGCGGACCAAGCTTTAAAGAGCGAAGAGCGGATTTCTCGGCCGCGCCGATCCGCTCACGTGGACTGCTTGCAGATGAGACGTTATGTTAGCGATCTAGCTGTATCGACTCCATTCATAATTTGCATTGTGTGTGTATATAGTTTTTTTTTTAATTTATCTTTTTCCCCCCTCATTTTTACCGTTTGCACAGAACCAATGGTTGCTGACAGTCACCCAGTTTATAACATTTACATTTACATTTAGTCATTTAGCTGACGCTTTTATCCAAAGCGACTTACAAGTTCTGTGCGACAAGACAGCAAGAAGGGTATAACTCTATCAGCTGAGTAACAATGTTCATCAAAGTGTTGCGTGTTACAGTGTAGGTTAGTTTATTAGGACAAGTGCACGACATTAAAGTTAGTCAGGGTTAGATTTTTTTTTTTTTTTTTTTTATCATTTCAGATAATGGTTGAAGAAGTGAGTCTTTAGTCGACGGCGAAAGATTGGACGGGATTCGGCTGTCCTAACTGGGATGGGTAGTTCATTCCACCATTGTGGGGCAAGGACTGAGAATAGGCGGCTTCTCTTTGATGACCCTCCGGGAGCTTGGATAGGAGTAGATCTGAGGCGGCCAGAAGATGCAGAGCGTAGGGGTCTTGAGGGTGTGTAGTTAGAGACCATTGACCGGAGGTAGGCGGGAGCGGTTCCCTTTGCCGCACGGTATGCTAGGTCGAGGGCCTTGAAGCGGATACGTGCAGCAATGGGGAGCCAGTGCAGGTCCCTAAGAAGTGGGGTGACATATGTAGGTAACATACCACACTTTTCTAATGCAGTCCATTGGCCTATTATTTATATAATTTGGAAGCATGTATTGGATATTTTTTGGTCCACAGATCATCTGGCGCTTCATCCATTTATCAATGGACAATGCAGTCATCGATGCGAGAGACCAAGTAAGATATGCCCTGTAGTTCATGTGACGTGAATGTTACCAGCAAACTTCTAAATGCACTGAAACAATGGTTGGTTATCCTCCAGTGTTCACTTTTTATAAGGTATTGTCTTGGTAAATTACCATAATCCTATACTGTGAATGTTACCAACAAACTCCTAAATGCACTGACACAATGGTTGGTTATCATCAGCCAGTGTTCACTTTTTATAAGGTATTGTCTTGGTAAATTACCATAATCCTATACTGTGAATGTTACCAACAAACTCCTAAATGCACTGAAACAATGGTTGATTATCCTCCAGTGTTCACTTTTTATAAGGTATTGTCTTGGTAAATTACCATAATCCTATACTGTGAATGTTACCAACAAACTCCTAAATGCACTGAAACAATGGTTGGTTATCATCACAGTGTTCACTTTTTATAAGGTATTGTCTTGGTAAATTACCATAATCCTATACTGTGAATGTTACCAACAAACTCCTAAATGCACTGAAACAATGGTTGGTTATCATCACAGTGTTCACTTTTTATAAGGTATTGTCTTGGTAAATTACCATAATCCTATACTGTGAATGTTACCAACAAACTCCTAAATGCACTGAAACAATGGTTGGTTATCATCACAGTGTTCACTTTTTATAAGGTATTGTCTTGGTAAATTACCATAATCCTATACTGTGAATGTTACCAACAAACTCCTAAATGCACTGAAACAATGGTTGATTATCCTCCAGTGTTCACTTTTTATAAGGTATTGTCTTGGTAAATTACCATAATCCTATACTGTGAATGTTACCAACAAACTCCTAAATGCACTGAAACAATGGTTGATTATCCTCCAGTGTTCACTTTTTATAAGGTATTGTCTTGGTAAATTACCATAATCCTATACTGTGAATGTTACCAACAAACTCCTAAATGCACTGAAACAATGGTTGGTTATCATCACAGTGTTCACTTTTTATAAGGTATTGTCTTGGTAAATTACCATAATCCTATACTGTGAATGTTACCAACAAACTCCTAAATGCACTGAAACAATGGTTGGTTATCATCAGTGTTCACTTTTTATAAGGTATTGTCTTGGTAAATTACCATAATCCTATACTGTGAATGTTACCAACAAACTCCTAAATGCACTGAAACAATGGTTGGTTATCATCACAGTGTTCACTTTTTATAAGGTATTGTCTTGGTAAATTACCATAATCCTATACTGTGAATGTTACCAGCATATAATGCACAGCAACAATGGTTGGTACTGATGACTTGTCACCCAGTTTATTGAACATATTTTACAATAAAAATGTTCATGGCATCAAAGTTTCAAGTTTTCTGCATTGTAAAGTATTCTGTATTTTATAATAATGTTGTCTGGACCTACACCAGTAGTTATAACTTACTTGTTCATTAGCGCCAGGCATGGTGGTTGATGAGGTAGTAGTATTTCCAGGTGAAACTAATTGATATATTATCAATACAAGATATTATTACTTTATGAATGTGTTTATCATGTATGGACGAATAAATTGGAAAACGGGTAGGTACAGAGCAACAGTGTCTACAACACAGGAGCAGATTATGCACAGTACATGAATGAGAAACAGTCAAAATGTTTTTTTGTTTAGTTTATTGCATGCACATGATCTATAATACCTGATCGGTACAATATCTACTAACCTGATCAATACAATATATTCTCACCTGATCGATATAATAGTATTACTGCATTTCAAGTTTGTCAGTCAGTCGGACTGTCAATCAATCAATCAATCAATCAATCTATGAATCAAACAATCAATAAAACAATCAAACATTCTATCAATCAAACGACCAACAAAGTAATCAATCAATCAAACAAATCAATCTATGAATCAAACGATCAACAAAACAATCAAACATTCTATCAATCAAACGACCAACAAAGTAATCAATCAATCAAACAAATCAATCTATGAATCAAACGATCAACAAAACATTCTATCAATCAAATGACCAACAAAGTAATCAATCAATCAAACAAATCAATCTATGAATCAAACTATCAACAAAACAATCAAACATTCTATCAATCAAATGACCAACAAAGTAATCAATCAATCAAACAAATCAATCTATGAATCAAACGAACAACAAAACAATCAAACATTCTATCAAGCAAATTACCAACAAAACAATCAAACATTCTATCAATCAAACGACCAACAAAGTAATCAATCAATCAAACAAATCAATCTATGAATCAAACGAACAACAAAACAATCAAACATTCTATCAAACGACCAACAAAGTAATCAATCAAACAAATCAATCTATGAATCAAACAATCAACAAAACAATCAAACATTCTATCAATCAAACGACCAACAAAGTAATCAATCAATCAAACAAATCAATCTATGAATCAAACGATCAACAAAACAATCAAACATTCTATCAAGCAAATTACCAACAAAGTAATCAATCAATCCAACAAATCAATCTATGAATCATCATCATCATCATTTTCGTCATCATTTTATTTATCCGTACATGGAATCAAACGATCAACAAAACAATCAAACATTCTATCAAGCAAATTACCAACAAAACAATCAAACATTCTATCAATCAAACGACCAACAAAGTAATCAATCAATCAATCAATCTATGAATCAAACGATCAACAAAACAATCAAACATTCTATCAAACGACCAACAAAGTAATCAATCAATCAAACAAATCAATCTATGAATCAAACGATCAACAAAACAATCAAACATTCTATCAATCAATCAAACAAATCAATCTATGAATCAAACGATCAACAAAACAATCAAACATTCTATCAATCAAACGACCAACAAAGTAATCAATCAATCAAACAAATCAATCTATGAATCAAACGATCAACAAAACAATAAAACATTCTATCAATCAAACCAATAAAACAATCTGTTAAACAATCAATCAATCAAACCATCCATCCATCCATCCCAGTCTAAATTGCTTTATAACACGTTCAGTACCTATTATCACCCCGCCGGCACACCTTTCATAAAAGTGCCTGTAACTTCTGTTCTAAATAATTTACCTCCACTTTTATCTTTTGTTGACGTTTTTTAACTTGTAATTGTGAACGAACGAAGACATGCAGAAACAAACGTTTTTTTTGCATTGTGTACATCAACTTGTCGTCTTCAAATGAGCCCAACCATTTCCCCATAGTTATAATATAAAATATAGAAATAGCTCCGCTAAGATCATGAGATATGCTAGAATCGTCCAGGAATCCTGGCAACCCACAGTCATTTTCCGGATTTTTGGCCGGCACCCAAAGTGTTAAGTTAAAAAAAAAAAAAAAAGTAGCTACTCATTTAGATATTGTTAAACATGTTGTTTCTGTATTTATTAACGTTATACATATTGCATATGCATTTGCATAGATGTAAAAATATATGTCAGCTTATGTTATTTTAACAAATAATTTTAGTTTATCAGAACCCCATATTACTCCATTAATCAATGATCAAACCATTCAAGTAAATAACAAAGAAGAAGATCATCAAATACAAGCTATGACATTAAGTTTGTTCAAAACCTTTTTGTCACAGTCAAGAGGGGCAGAACTAACAACTGAGCTGCAAAGAACACGTGGGGCAGATGTAGCAGATGTTACAAAAACAAATGGCTGCACACAACCTTGCAGAGGCCATACATCCAACTAATGGAAGATAGTTTAATTAAGTTTAATTAACAGATTGCAGAATGGGTACAGTACAGCTCAATACACACAATTGTTAAGGGGATGCAGACCAGAGAAAGACTTTCGACTTGTCTACATCAGGGTCCACCATTTTCAATTCGTAATGAAATTGCTATTATGTGTCTGCATGAACACACAGCTGTAACTGTACTCAAAAATAACAAAATAAGGGTTGTCTCAGTTCACAACTATATTGGTCAAGTTTTGGGTGAGACTTGTTTGCGTCCCTACAGCTTCTTATTCAATTGAGCGAGATGCTCGGTTATGTCACACAGCCAGTTTGCACCTGACAGTTCAGACAATATTTCTTCAACCCTTTGTTACCTATTCCGCCTGGATCTTTTTTGTATTTTGGGCTGTAAAATTGTCAAAGAATGTCTGAGGAGTAAGTGCTTTTGGCTTTTTTCCTTTGTTACTTCATCAATACCTCAGATGTTCAACATACATGTATGTGTAAGAATGTGTAATAACTAAGGCTGTCAAAGTTAAAGCTTTATTAACGCATTAACCCACAATTATTTTAACGGCGCAATTTTTTAACCCAAGATTAATGTTTATATAAAAAAAATTTAAAAAATGTTTAGAGCTATTGGGGGCCACATTAAATGACGTGGCGGGCCACATTTGGCCCGCGGGCCGTGAGTTTGACACCTATGATATAGAGTGTCTGGTATAGTGTATATACCATATAGAGCATCTGGTATAGTATATATATTAGGGCTGTCAGTTTATCGCGTTAATTAGATTAATTAATTACACAGCAAATTATCACGTTATGAAAATTAACTAAGAATTCATTACAATTTTTTTTATCTCATTCATTCCATAAGAACGTAGAATACACATTTACAAACTTTTTTAATATGGCCCATTTGCATGTTCTTGGTATCCGATTCTAGTGACAGCTATGGATCTCAGGGAATGTATTCCCAGTGTCAGAAATACTGTGTCTGTTACTAGGCTTGAGTAAATTGTAATGAACCAAATGAGAATATCAATAAAAAAAAATGATCTTTGACTGAATAACACCATGCTCAAATTGACTAGACCTGAAAAATCTAAGCAAATTAATCAATGGAAGATGATTAAACAGAAGGTTTTGTAGATACAGTACTATGAGGGCCGACGTTCCACCCTACCGGTTCAAATTACTTACTCGTGAGTAGTACGTTTGTTGATAAAAAAAAAAGGTCCACAGACGCTCCGGTGTAAAACAAAGATATCGAAATGGTTTATTTCTCTTCCACAGCGAAGTCTTTCTTTACAGAAGTGATCCTAAAAGCTATTTTCCTAAATATTCACGTCACTACGACAAGGTAAGAAAACTGTATTTTCCCAGTCTCCAAAATCACTGCCGACTCGACACATTAAAATTCCTCCTCACCTGAAAGCCGTAAATCAACTTGCCGGCTCTTTCCACAGCAAAACGGTAGGCAAGGCACCCGGGTCTAGAAATGCAGGCTTCAATCTATGTTGTTTCGTCTATCTGTTCAGTACTGCTCAGCACTGTTTTAAGATGCACAATGAGCTCTTCTTCTTCTTCTTCTTGTAAGTTTCAGAGAGAATTGTTGAATATATTATAGATACACAAATGTTCTAGAATGTTTGATTATGACATCATCACGAATGTTCTAGAATGTTCTATTATGACAAATAATATGGTTCAATGACTATCTAAATCCAATCAATATTCCTAATGCCCGTTTCAATGTAAGGTTATAAAAATAAACATAAACATTCATATAATACAATAACCTAAATATATAGCTTTGGCTCCTCTACAATACACTTACCGGGTGGTGTCTTAGTCTAGTGGTGAGAGCTGTGTTTGTATCATGGTGGGTGGGTGTCTTAGTCTAGTGGTGAGAGCTGTGTTTGTATTAGGGATGCACGATAATTATCGGGCCGATATCAGCAATTATGACGTCATCCCGATAAACTCGATAACGTTATTGATAGCTCCGATAACATATAATACATTTTTTGGTTAAAAGAAATCCGGTGTGGGTGGATTTGGATGAAGGGCGCTTGTTTTTATTATAGCCTCCTCCCGTTTTGCCAGTACTGTGGTAAAACTGATAGCGTGTGGTTTAGGAACAGGGAGTTTTTCACAAATCGAGCGCTCCCTTTCTTGGCTGTGACGTAGTCACGTTACATTCGGAGACAGACAGTCGATCTGCCAATTACGTCCCACGGCTTGCACCCACCTCTTCTTCTTACCACCAATCAGAAGCTCTCGTTCGTTTATTTACCTCCGGATTGTCAGCCATTACTCTACTCGGAGCTAACGTTATCTCCCCGCCAGCCACATTGACAAGTACCAGCGCTTATACATTACTGGCAAATGTCTTGTTGCACGTGTGGCAACGAGCGTCGTCAGCATCGACTTTAGTAAAATAGACCCAGACTTTTGAACATTTCGTTCTCTCCGCCATTATGAGAGCAGAGCTGTCTGTACTGAGTCGGCAGCGCAGCACCCGTGTGAGTGAGTGTGTGTGTGTGAGTGAGTGTGTGTGTGTGGGAGGGAGCCCGCTCGCAGGCAGAGACAGAGGCAGGAGAGATAATAGACAACGGCCAACAAGATTAGTTTGCGACGTTTAAATTCCTCAAAAAAAAACTCCATAATTTCTCGAGTACCGATAGCAGTACCGATCACGTCGGAGCTTATAAATACTAAAAAAAAAAAAAAAAATGATAAAAAAAAAATTATATATATATATACAGTTAAAAAAAAATTATACAATAAATATCGGTTATCGGTATCGGCTTGAGGAGCATAAAGTTATCGGTATCAAAAAATCAATATCGTGCATCCCTAGTTTGTATCAGGGTGGGTGTCTTAGTCTAGCGGTGAGAGCTGTGTTTGTATCAGGGTGGTGTCTTAGTCTAGTGGTGAGCTGTGTTTGTATCAGGGTGGGTGGGTGTCTTAGTCTAGTGGTGAGAGCTGCGTTTGTATCAGGGTGGGTGTCTTAGTCTAGTGGTGAGAGCTGTGTTTGTATCAGGTTGGGGGTCTTAGTCTAGTGGTGAGAGCTGCGTTTGTATCAGGATGGGTGTCTTAGTCTAGTGGTGAGAGCTGTGTTTGTATCAGGGTGGGTGGGTGTCTTGGTCTAGTGGTGAGAGCTATGTTTGTATCAGGGTGGGTGTCTTAGTCTAATGGTGAGAGCTGTGTTTGTATCAGGGTGGGTGGGTGTCTTGGTCTAGTGGTGAGAGCTGTGTTTGTATCAGGGTGGGTGTCTTAGTCTAATGGTGAGAGCTGTGTTTGTATCAGGGTGGGTGGGTGTCTTGGTCTAGTGGTGAGAGCTGTGTTTGTATCAGGGTGGGTGTCTTGGTCTAGTGGTGAGAGCCGTGTTTGTATCAGGGTGGGTGGGTGTGTTAGTCTAGTGGTGAGAGCCGTGTTTGTATCAGGGTGGGTGTCTTAGTCTAGTGGTGAGAGCTGCGTTTGTATCATGGTAGGTGTCTTAACCCTTTCACTGCCGCACTACCAAACTGTTAACCCTTTCACTGCGACAATTCACAGAATGTTAACCTTTTCACTGCCACACAACAGCCGGTTAACCCTTTCACTGCCACGGCGACCGTCGGTAGTGTGATAGTAAAGGGTTAACCTTCTGTCGTGTGGCAGTGAAAGGGGTTAATCTAGCGGTGACATCACTCGCCCACGACCACCGCCAGTTCCGTCTCCCGGTCGTGCCGTTAGTTTTGGACTTCGCCGACATCAGCACATCAGTTTAGTCAGAAACTCACCATGGCACTCAGCTGCCTGTTGATGGCGCTCTCCTCGAACCCGGAGCAGGCGTCCTCCTCCTCGGCCTGGAACCGCTTGGGCTTCGCGACCGGCCGCTTGCCTGCCAGTCTGAGGCTGCCGCTCCTCTGTAATGAAAGCAAATACAACCCCCCGTTACTTCCACGCCTCGCTACACAGAGCAGGCCTATAATCTAGTGGTGCACGATATATCGGCCGCCGATATGGTCATTTCTTTTACACATCGGTATCGTTCCGATGTCAAAATATAATATCAGCCGCCGATATAATACCAATACTTTTGGCTTTGCCCATTTAAGGCCTACCACTGTACTTTAAAGTTTTTAACTGTTGTACAATGTTCACAGAATACAGTGACTTGGTCTCAAGTGAGTTAGATGTCTATTGAGAATACTCAGGGTTGGCTTATCCATAGTGTAAATTCAGGACACACTTGTATCCTTTATTTAAAAAAAAAATATTTAAACATTTATTTAACATGTTTTGGTCTTAAATAGTTTCAAAATATCAGTCATTTCTGAAAATAAATTACAAAAGTTAAAAAAAAATGCATTTTGGAAAATAGCTCTTTATTTGATTATCATAACATAATATGTGTGTCTGTTCCTCTGTGTGTACATGTCCATGTGTGTGTATGTGTGTACATGTCCATGTGTGTCCATGTCTGTGTATCTCTGTGTGTACATGTCTGTGTGTACATGTCCATGTGTGTGTCTGTGTGTACATGTCCATGTGTGTACACTCAAACACACATGCTGCAATCACTTTAAACAAAATGGAAAAGTCACTTTAACCTGCTGTTGTGCGTCAGTGAAAGGGTTAACCTTCTGTGTATTGTCACAGTGAAAGGGTTAACCGTGTGGTAGTGTGGCAGTGAAAGGGTTAAAGGAATGAGTAATATAAAAGTCACTTTAAGGAAAGAACAGATGTGGTTCTTGTATAGTATAGTTTATAACATAATGACGGAGTTAAAATTGCATATATTGTATAGTAGTGTACATAGGACCCAGGGCTCTACAGTGCGACCATATTGCTCGCATATGCCCCTAAAAATATGTGTGCGAACCTCAAAAGTCAATTAGGCGCACGGTGTGCGACTGCAGATTACAGCCTTCAGTCGTACTTTATTTCTCCGCTGATAATCGTTAAAAAACTACAAGTCCCACATTGCACTCAAGCCAACGGTCCAATCACAGTAGAGTGAAGTGACTGGTTTCATGGGAAATAAAGCAAATGACCAATCGGAAGCTCTCATTTTGCTTGTTTACTTCCTGAAACTCGGCCATTGCGATCAGGGCTCTCGTTTTCCGAGACACTAACTTATTATATAGTATCTCTTACCAATAGCAATAGATTTTAGAACACCTAGATTTATCGATAGCAATAGTAATATAACGTTAATGCAACTAAACGAATGCCTTGCTTTGTTAATCATAACGTTGATGCAGTAGCGTATGTCGGTGTGTTGGCTGTAACGGACATGACTAACAATGTGTACACATTAAAATTGCGATAATCTATTCTAACATTTTCAAATCGATGCAGTTGAATTTCCCCCTTAGGATCGATGCATTGTTACACCCCTACACCAAAGTCACTGGCCCACTGTGTATCTGTGTGTATAATAACTTGGCTAGCGTTATCAACAGCAGAGATGGGCTAGGGTCCAGCTGCAGCGCCGGACGGCTGGAGTGCAAGCGGTGTGATGTAATTGGCAGACTCGACTGTCAATCAATGGTCTACCTGACACGCAAACTCATAAACAATGTTTCTGTACTGGAGGTGTACAGTATTTCAATAGGCAACCCTGAAAGGATTATTTTTCTAGAAGAGCAACACAGCCAAAACATAGGCATTGTATGCATAAAAGGGGCAAAAGCTAAAGCTAAGTGACTGAACCTTTTGTAGCAGTAGTTTGATTTGATAGTTTAGTTTAGGACAGCACATGTACATCAAGTACAAAATACAAAATGTAAACATGCAGGGTTGTAGCAAGAGCTAATTTACACACATGCACGCACAGTACAAATATACATTTATTTTTGAAAAAAAAAAAAAACTGTTACTTGAAATATTTTCACTGTGCTCCTAAATATTTTTGGGTGCTCCTAAATTTCTTTGTGTGCTCCTACATTTTTTCATTTAGGAGCACATGTGCTCCTTGGGAAAAAGGTTAGCGTAGAGCCCTGGGACCCAGTGCCTTCTCAGGAATTTAGCATGTCTATTTTTATCATGCACATCTTATGACTTACCTGTGTTTTTTTCCTACGTCTATTTTATTATTAGTATTATTGCACAATCGATGCGGGCACGACCACGCGCATTTCACCGGATGCCCTGGTGTTGCGGCGGTAGGCCGTCATAAACTAGCCGTGCCGAGAGGCTAAGCAGAGGAGTACAACAAACACTTTTGACGCGCGTCGCAAATAATTCCCTTCCACGTCCAGAATATGCTTTTCGAGCCTTCATTCGTTGCTTTATGAAAACAGACGAAATACACTTAATTACATACACTAATACTGTTGCGTTCTTGTATGTAAACCATCTTGCGTTTGCGGTCAATAGAAATTATGCGCTCCTCCTATCTCACCCCCCTGTTTCCGTAAAACTGTCAACCGAGTGAAAAAGGTGAATGAAATCCCATTAAGAACACTCCCATTACCGCCAAACCCCCGTGGACACGCCCACCACCTGAAGTGACAGTACAACTAATAATACAACACCAGCACAGAGAATACTGAAACTTACATTATGGCTCCCACGCCCTGGTTATGTATGTTTGATTGATTGAAAACTTTATTAACAGATTGCAGAATGGGTACAATACAGTACGGCTCAATACACACAATTGTTAAGGGGATGCAGACCAGAGAAAGACTTTAGTCTTGTTTACACCAGGGTCCCCCATTTTCAATTCATCATAACATATATGACATACAGATAGACAGTACTGCTACATCTATACATTTATGACATACCAGATTTACAAATATACAGTACTGTTTGTGATACAAAAAGAGTCTAAAAAAGAGCGTATATACATTTGACAGAGAAACTGTTCATTGGAGGAGGTTGGGTAGACAGGGTGGGGGAAACTGTACAACTGTACAAGCAAAACTGTACATTGGAATATCAACAAAACCTTACTTGGTCCCAAGAAGAGACAAACGTGACAAATAAATCCTCTCGAATCTTACCGTGTTGTGCGTGAAGCCTCCGTCTGACCCGAAGCTGTCGCAGCTGTCGTCGGAGGACGAGGCGGAGTCCATGGGCACCAGGGGCACGCAGCGGAAGCTCCTCAGGTTCATCCTAGTGGAGGGGGGCGGGGCTACCTGCCAGGTAGAGAGACAACAGGTGAGACCGGGGTCAAGTTTAGTTTATTTCTCTTTTTTTACATTCAGAGTGAATTATATTGTTTACACGATTTTATTTTCCTCATATTTTTTTATTTGGATCAAATTTTATTGGCTATATTTATGTCTTTCTACCATTACCCTGCCCATACGCGTCTATTCGAATCCCAACCGGTTCATGCTTCCGCGTTCGCATTTTGCGCTCCGATTGGCCACTGATGTTTCTGGTCGCACCAATCGTGTGACGGCAAGTTCTTTCGCCGGTTAAGCTTAGGCACTCTTTCGAAGTTGGTTAAGGTTAGAGTTTGTCTTAGACCAGGGCGATAGAACACCAGCCCTGATTCCAAACTCTAACCTTAACCAACTTCGAAAGAGTTGCCTAAGCTTAACCAGTGATAAACTAGGCGTTAGGTAGTTTGCTGCTGGTCGAGGCGGAAATGGGCGCCTCACGCGACTGGGCGCACATGTCACATGACCAGAAACGTCAGTGGCCAATCAGATCGCACAAGAAACGGCAGTGGCCAATCAGATTAGCAAAACGCGAAAGCATGAACCGGTTGGGATTCGAATAGACGCTGCCCATACCGGCTGTACGGTACCCCCATGATCACGCCCGAATTCCCCCCCCAAGGGGATCAATGAAGGAATATTGATTGATTGATTGAAATGGGTACAATACTGTACAGCTCAAGGGGATGTAGTCAGACCAGAGAAAGACTTTGGTCTTTCTTTTCTTATCTTATCTAAAAGGGCAAAAGAGGGGAAAGGGGGGGGGGGGGGGGGTCTTAAGTGAAAATGTTTTTTTTAGTGTCAGGTGGCTGAAACAGTATGGAGGGGATTCCAACTAAAAAAAATCATGAATGAGGGTATTATTTGGATGAATACAAAGCATAAAAAGTTCTGCCAACCTGGATAATAATAGTAGCCAACGTTTCTATAGGAAGAACAAAGGCAACAGTCTCATGGCGTGTGTTGCCCTACAAGGCCTACAACAACATGGCGCAGTGTCACAGCCCATCGGCCACGATTGTCATTTAATGATAATCATCCCCTAATCGATTATTATCACCCGTTTTCTGCGACCGAGGTATATTAATAAAAGTAAGGTTAATAATTACCGTCACAACTCTGCATCATCATGACATCCATCCGTGCGCATTCAAGCATTAAGTTATTTAAAAGTGACATACTGTATGCTATTTCATTTCGAACCTTTATTTAAACTCGAAAGGCAATGAGTTAGCATCGTTAACCGGTTTATGGTTTTATAAGAAAGTAACGAGATCACAGCAGGTCGACGTGGTAAGAAGTTAGAAGGTGAATGATTGCCTTCGTGAATTATTATTAATAATAAGCTGACGTTGACGTACATTATATTAATATTGTACTCGTAATGAACGAATAACGTTAATCAGAGTTGTTGATCTTGTTGGTTAGTCGTCCATTGTTGTTCAACTTCCCCCGACATGCTTCTTCGAGGCGAAACATTCTCCAATTCTCAAAACGTAAAGAAATATAATTGCTAACAATTCAGTCGTACACAATTAATAAATAAGCATGGGATAATAATAGTTCTTTTCCTCTTACCTTGGTGCGAATGGGGGGCATTTTCCTCACAGTTTGCTAGAAGAGAGAGAGAGAGAAGTGGCCGCAGGTCCTCAGTGAGTGAACTTCAAGGAAGGTTTTCCCGGCAGACTATTCATTTCCCGCCCCAGGATAGTGTCCCGACAGCTGTATAAAATGTTTAGAAATAAATAAATGCTTACCAAGAATTGCTAACAATAATTACTAACAGAAACCTATTCGTATATATCTTACTGAAATGCTTATATATTTTTTCCGAACGACACAAAGGCTCACACACAAAGGGACCTCTCACTCACTGAGTTGGCTGTGGATTTAAAATACAGTGCCTTCCATGTCCTTTACGCGTGGCGCAAAATTCTTAAAGCGGTGATTTGCATACAGAGCGGGTAAAATCTGATCTCTATAAGGTCAGAGGGCAGACAGTACAATGAATGGATTAATGAATGAAAACTTTATTTAACAGATTGCAGATTGGGTACAATACAGTACGGCTCAATACACACAATTGTTAAGGGGATGCAGACCAGAGAAAGACGTTGGTCTTGTTTACATCAGGGTCCCCCATTTTCAATTCATAGTGACATTTATGACATAGGGTGACCAGATGCAAAAAGTCCAAAAGCAGGACAACAGTAAGATTTTGGTGGGACAAAGTGGGACAGATAGATAATGTAACTTTTTTTTATTAGAATAACGTGGTCTTTACCAAGACCAATGTTTTTTTTTGCTTCAAAAAGAGGGACATCCTCTCAATATGTGGGACGTTCGGTCAAATGGTGGGACAGTACAACCAAAAGGGGGACACCTGGTCACCCGACATACATGTATTTAGTACTGTTACATTTGTGACATATACGATATTCAAATATACAGTACTGTTACCCCTAGATCCTGACAGAGTATATACATATGATGGGGAGGAGACTGTACATTAGGAGGGGGTGGGTACAGACTTTTAACATCGGCTGTGATTGGTTTTCAATGAAAATTCTTTAAATTACGAAAACAGCAGAACTTCCATAATTTGGATTGCTTTGTATATGATAGTAATTCGATATTAATCAATCATGATCTACTACAACCTAATGTGACAGACACACCAGAGTTTGATTGATTGATTGATTGACATTTTTACTTAACAGATTGCAGAATGGGGTACAATACAGTACGGCTCAATACACACAATTGTTAAGGGGATGCAGACCAGAGAAAGACTTCCGTCTTGTTTACATCAGGGTCCCCCATTTTCAATTCATCATGACATTTATGACACACTGGCGCTGCTGTGATGGCTGCCTTTCTGATCGCTCCGACGAGACTGTGCTTTATTTTGTTAATTTTTATAGTATTAGGAGTTTTATTTGCACCAACTGTTGGTGCATTATATGTGTATGACCGTCAGTCAATCATTGACATTGGATTAAGAAAAACTTACCGTTTGGATTGCTCTCTGGATCGGATCGCTGAACAGCAGAAATGGCCCGACGAGATCCTTTGTTATGCCGGCCACGGACAATACAAAAAGCCGCCGCGAAGACGAGGAAAGAGAGCCGGGGTCCGGAACAGACTGAGGTCCAAACGACACAGAACCACATTGCCCAGCATATTGTTGGCCAATGTGCAATCGATAGGAAACAAATTGGACGACATCAGAGCAAGGATCCAATTCCAGAGGGACATTCGGGATTGTAACGTCCTCTGTTTCACAGAAACTTGGCTGAGTCCAGATGTCCCGAATCATGCAATAGAACCGGCAGACCACTTCTTCGTTCTACGAAAAGACCGGACGGCATTAGAGTCACTAAAGAAGAAAGGAGGCGGCATTGCCTTCATGATAAACAAGGAGTGGTGCGATTTAGGCAACACAAAGGAAATGTCTAACCACGGCTCCCCAGACCTGGAGTTTATCACGATAAAATGTCGACCCTTCTTCCTCCCAAGAGAGTTAACGTCCATCATCCTCATCGGAGTGTACATTCCACCACACGCGAACACTGAGGTCGCACTTTCAAAACTTCACGACGAGGTAAACAAACTCCAGGCAGCTAACGTTGACGCGGCCATTTTGGTCTTGGGGGATTTCAACAGCGCGCGTCTTAAAAAGGTGCTGCCGAATTTCTATCAGCATGTGACCTGTCCCACCAGAGGCGAGAACATATTAGACCATGTTTACTCGCAATTTAAGAATGGGTACAAGTCACAGGCTCTTAGTCCATTCGGTAAAAGCGATCACGTCGCAATTTTTCTTTTGCCTAAGTACAAACAGTGTCTCAAGCGAACGCCGGTGGTCTCGCGAGAGGTTAAGCGTTGGACCGTGACGTCAGTAGAGTCACTCCAAGCAGTGCTGGGAAGCACAGAATGGAGTGTACTCCGTGATAACACAGCCAATATTAACGAATACACCGAAACGGTGATTGACTATGTCTGTACTCAGGTAGAAGTAATAATCCCCACCACCAAAATTAATATCTACCCAAACCAAAAGCCCTGGGTAGACAAATCCGTCCGAGAGGCTCTGAAAGTGCGCACATCAGCATACAACACCGGGCTGGTGACAGGCAACATGGAAGAACACAAGATGGCAAGATACAACGTCAGGAGAGCAGTAATAGAGGCAAAACGGCGTTACAGGGATAAAGTTGAACTTCAGTTTGAACAGGCTGACTCTAGAGGCATGTGGCAGGGCCTCAGAACAATGACAGACTACAAAGGAACCCCCCTCAAACTGAACAGTGACATCTCCTTAGCAAATGATCTCAACTCCTTCTATGCGAGGTTTGAGGCTGTGAATAACAACACCAGCCTACAAACCACGGCAATGGGGGGGGGGGGGTCTGCTGATGGAGACTCAGTGTTCAGGGTAACAGAGCATGAGGTGAGACGGATCTTTAAAAAAGTGGATATCAGGAAGGCAGCAGGACCGGACGGCATCCCCGGCCGCGTCCTAAAAGTCTGTGCCGACCAACTGGCCCCGGTATTCACTGACATCTTCAACCTGTCCTTGGAACAGGCCGTCATCCCCACCTGTCTGAAGAAGTCCACCATCATCCCTGTACCCAAAAAATCTACGCCCGCTTGCCTCAACGACTACCGCCCTGTAGCCCTCACCTCCATAGCCATGAAGTGCTTTGAGAAGCTAGTGAAGGGCTACATCTGTTCCTCCCTCCCCATCAACCTGGACCCTCTGCAATTTGCATATCGCCCCAACAGGTCCACGGAGGACGCCATAGCCCATGTGCTGCACACAGCAGCATCACATCTGGACAAGAGGAAGGGGAACTATGTGAGAATGCTGTTCATCGACTACAGCTCAGCATTCAATACCATAGTCCCCTCCAAACTCATAGCCAAGCTCAGGGACCTGGGCTTGAACTATGACCTGTGCCAGTGGGTCCTGGACTTCCTGACGGGCAGACCCCAGGTGGTAAGAGCCGGCAACTGCACCTCCTCATCCATCACGCTCAACATAGGGGCCCCCCAGGGCTGTGTTCTGAGCCCCCTCCTCTACTCCCTGTACACACATGACTGCGTAGCACAGCGGAACAACAACACCATCATCAAATTTGCTGATGACACAGTAGTGGTGGGCCTGATCTCTGCCAACGACGAAAGGGCCTACCTGGAAGAGGTAGAGAACCTGTCACAGTGGTGTCAGGAGAACTGCCTCTCCCTGAACGTCAGCAAAACAAAAGAGATGATTGTGGACTTCAGGAGGTCGGGGGTCAAGGACTACAGCCCCCTCAGCATCGACGGGGCACCAGTTGAGAGAGTGAACAGTTTCAAGTACCTCGGAGCCCACATATCCGAGGACTTGACATGGACCACACACATTGACAGTGTTGTGAAGAAGGCACGACAACGCCTCTACTTCCTCAGGCGCCTAAGGAAGTTCCAAGTCAGTCAGAAGATCCTTAGGAACTTCTACTCATGTACAATAGAGAGCATCCTGACCGGCAACATCACCTCCTGGTTTGGGAATAGCACTGCACAAGACCGTAGCAGACTACAAAGAGTGACACGTTCAGCCGAACGCACAATTAGAGGGGGGCTTCCCACCCTCCAGAACATTTACAACAAGCGGTGCAAGGGGAAGGCTAAGAGAATTATTAAGGACTCGAGCCACCCGAACAACTGCCTCTTTGAACTGCTGCCGTCAGGCAAGCGATACCGGAGTCTTATGGCGAGCACAGAAAGACTCAGAAGGAGCTTCTATCCCCAGGCCATCAGGCTGCTAAACGAACAATAATCGCTAAACGAACAATAATCACTATGCAACAACCATCAAATGCACACAGCACACACACCCACACGCACACACACACTCACTCAAACAAACAACACACTGCAGCACCCACTCTCCACACTTTAGATCACACAAACACACTTACACTTTATATTTATTGATAAAGGATTTGCACTACAACTCGTACACCTACTGTGAATTGTACCTAAACTGCACCTCGTCCATTTATGCCTTGCACTATATAGTATTGTATATTAGTACACTGCACAGTATTGTATATTGTATGGTAACTACGTCTACGAACATTGTACATATGTCTAAACTGAACACTGTGACCTCTTTTTTTTCTTCTAATTTTTACTATGTTTTTATTTCATACTTATCTTGTCATGCACAGTCTCTGGAGCGCAACAGTAAGAAGCATTTTGTACAAAAGTATTCTGTACTTCTGTATGACAACTATTAAAGAAACTTGAAACTTGAAACTTGAAACACACGATATACAGTACTGATATATAGAGTGTATTCCGGTTTCTCAAATTTCTTTAATAAAAACATTAATAAAACCATATGTACATTTTTAGATGTATAAGGGAAACAAAGATTCATGCTCCACACATGTTCCTGCACTTAAAGGGGTATTTCACTTTAGCAGTTTCAGCAGTCTATCTGTCTTTGCCTTGCACAGGATATTGAGGTGGTTGGTTAGGAGTATATAGTTACCCATGCTGCCTTGCTGGATCAAATATTATAAACATTATGTGAATAATTGAGTTGGTTAGATAAGATAAGAGACATTCCCCAAATCAGATAAAAAACAAGGGGGTTAAAACATTTATATATTATCCTTCTTACCTGTAGCCTATACCTACAGGACCGTACCACCAGACTGACACCCCTACAGGACTGTACCATCTCAACCTTGCAGATGCGGCGTCTCTCATAAAAGTACCAGAATGCAGGAAATTAAGTGTTGGGCGCTCGAAATTTCCTGCGGGAAGAGACCAGTTGCGTATTGGAATAAAATACCCAGAAATATAACTATATGATAAGGAACAAATTTATGTTTAAAAAAAAGTTTAAAATTGCACTCGTGAATAATGAGTTACATTTTGGCCATTGACTTTTGAAATTAGTATGGAAATATAAAGGTGATCGACGGTGACTTAAGAAAAGTTATGCTATAATAATAATAATAATAATAACTTTATTTGTATAGCACTTTTCATACAGAGGTTGCAGTTCAAAGTGCTTCACAACAGTAAAAAATACAGGCATAAGCGGGCATAAAAAAGATAAGACAGGTAGCAAGGTATGGCAAATCACAGTGTTTCACATTAGGATCTAGCATCCCAATAGGCTCTCCACTTACAGTTTTCAGTAACACAAATAATAAAAATAGTTTAAAATGATTCAGTTTAAAAATAGTCAAAAAATTATAAAATAGAACAGACATAAAAAATACAGGCATGGTAAATCACAGTGTTTCACATTAGGATCTAGCATCCTAATAGGCTCTCTATTCAGTAATACAAATAGTCACAGTGTTTCACATTTGGATCTAGCAATAATAAAAATAGTTTAAAATGATTCAGTTTAAAAATAGTCATCAGTAAGAAGTAAAAAGTGCAATAACCGACACATGAATTTGATAGGCAGGGTATGGTAAATCACAGTGTTTCACATTAGGATCTAGCATCCTAATAGGCTCTCTATTCAGTAATACAAATAATAAAGTAGTTTAAAATGATTAAGTTTAAAAATAGTCTAAAAATTATAAAATAGAACGGACATACAACAACAGTAAAAAATGTAAATAGCAAGGTTACAGTAAAAAGTGTGAAAAATAGTTTAAAATTATTCAGTTTAAAAATAGTCATCAGTAAGAAGTAAAAAGTGTGATAACCGACACATGAATTTGATAGGCAGTGTAAAATAAGATAAAATTAGCATAGAAAAGTAGGCAGGGTAGGAATAGTGCAGGTAAGTCATTGAAATGCCTGAGCAAAGAGATAGGTTTTAAGCTGTCTTTTGAAGATGTCTAGCGAGTTGGCTTCCCTGATGTTTTGGGGTAGTTTGTTCCACAGTTTTGGGGCATAGTTGATAAAGGCTGCATTACCGATCCTCTTTTGACTGTTTCTGGGAGCCTCTAGTAGTCCAGCAGCTGATGATCGCAGTGTTCTTGCTGGCGTGTAATTTATTAGAGTGTTGGTGATGTAGCTAGGTCCCTGTCCATTTAGAGCTTTGTATGTAAGGAGAATGACCTTAAAGTAAATTCTAAATGTTACAGGAAGCCAGTGTAAAGCAGCTAAGACTGGACTAATGTGCTCTCTCCTTTTGGTTCTAGTTAGCAGTTGGGCTGCAGAGTTTTGGATTAGCTGAAGCCTCTCTGTGGTTTTCTTAGGGAGACCTGTGAAAAGTGCATTACAGTAGTCTAACCGGCTAGATATGAATGCATGAATTAGCTTCTCAGCATCGTTCTGATTAATAAATGGTCGTACTTTTGCTATATTTCTGAGATGGAAGAACGATGTTTTCGTTACTTTGCTAATATGAGAATTGAAGTTCAGTTCTGAATCTATGATAACCCCGAGACTAGTGACCTCAGATTTGATCCAAGGGGTTAGTCCTCCTAGGTTCTTTATTAACGTTTCTTTTTTAGTTTTGGGGCCGATAATTAGAATTTCAGTTTTGTTCTCATTTAGTTTCAGGAAGTTCTTACTCATCCATTTATTTATTGCCAGTAAGCAGTCTGTAATGGAGCTAATCGCTGTATCATTTGGTTCAGCAAATATGTACAGTTGTGTATCATCCGCATAGCTATGGAAATCTACATTATGTTCTCTGATGATATGATATCACCCAGCGGTAACATGTAAAGGGAGAAGAGTAAAGGACCTAAGCAACTCCCTTGTGCAACTCCATAGTTGTTGTCGTACATATCAGACATGTGCTCTCCTAGTCTAACATAGAATTTCCTCCCTCTGATGTATGTTTTGAACCAGCTTAGCACATGTTCTGAGAAACCGACAAGGTTTTCAAGACGATCGATTAGAATATCGTGATCGATTGTATCAAATGCTGCACTGAGATCTAGCAGGACAAGGATGGAGATCTTATTCTCGTCAGAGTTTAGCCTGAGGTCACTAATTATTTTGGTGAGGGCAGTTTCAGTGCTATGATATTTTCTGAATCCCGACTGAAATTCTTCTAAGATGTTGTTTTCTTCAAGAAAGGAATTTATTTGAACTGAAACTATCTTTTCAAGTACTTTGCTAATGAATGGTAGGTTGGATATTGGACGATAATTTGCCATTTCATTACTATCCAAGTTAGGTTTTTTTAGTAATGGCTTTACAACTGCTGTTTTAAAGGCATCTGGGAAAATACCAGTTCTAAGGGAAGTGTTTATGATATCTAGCACAGGGCTTGAAACACTATTAAACACCCATTTGAAGAAAGCTGTAGGTATAGGGTCAATGTCTGAGGTGGAGGAGTTACATTCTGAGACAGTTTTGCAGAGTACATCTAATGTGATGCATGTGAAACTTCTCATGGTTACATTGCACGGTTTGCTGCAATCAGCTTTATTTCCATCATGAGTAATGCTAGCCCTGATCAAGGTTATTTTGTTGTTAAAGAATAGTGCAAGTTCTTCACACTTAACCGTTGATGACTGAGGAGGTGTAGGGGCAGTGTTGAGTAGTAGATTAATAGTGGAAAAAAGGATTCTGGAGTTTCCAGCATTTTCTGTAATGATTTTAGAGAAGTAGTCTTTCCTTGCTAAGCGGATGGTTTTATTATAAGCAGTTAAAGCATCTTTGTATATATCACAGCATGTGGTGGTTTTTGTTTTTCTCCATTTTCGCTCTGCTGCACGACATTTCCCTTTTTCTTGGTTGACAGCATTATAGTTCAGCCAGGGCGAGGCTCTGGTTTTTTTCTTTTTCATTTTTAGTGGGGCAACAGAATCTAATACAGATGACAGTGCATCATTGAGATTTTCTACCATTTCATTTAGAGAGCTGTCATGATTGTGTGGTTCATGTAATCTGATAAGATTAATGAACTTTGATTCAGCCTTGTCGTTTAGGAGCCTCTTTTTAACTATGATTTCTTTTTTTGTTTTAGTAAGGGTTATTTGAGTATCAAAAAATATACAGTGATGGTCGGAGACAGGTAATTCAGTTATTGAGACATTTGTTATGCTTAGCCCAGTTGTTGTTATAACTAAGTCGAATGTATTTCCAAGCTTGTGAGTTGCATTTGTTATATGTTGTGTTAGGTCAAAGCTATCCAGTAGATTTTCTAGCTCTATAGTTTTGGAGTCTGTTTTCTTATTACAATGGATGTTCAAGTCTCCATTTAGGATCACCTTATCATATCCGGTAACACATAATGAGATCAGTTCAGAGAGCTCCTGTATAAATATTGGTGAGTGTCTGGGCGGTCAGTAAATTGTGACAATAATGATTGATTCTGTTTTCAGCTCAATGGCAAGATATTCCATCGACATGAACTCGCCTAGTTCCGTGATTCTAAACAAGAGTTTTGAGGAGAAAATTGCTGCAACTCCGCCACCCCTTCTATTTTTTCTGGGTATTTGATAAAAATTATAGTCTGGTGGAGAAGCCTCAATCATTATTGATGTAGCTGTGTCATTATTTAGCCATGTCTCTACTAGGCAAATGCAATCTAAGTTATTTTCTTTAATCAGATCATTTACTAAAAATGTTTTATTATTCAATGATCTGACATTTAGGAGGGCTAATTTTATTTGTTGGACTTCTTTAGAGGAGGTCTGCTTTGGCTTGACCTTGATGGCTTTGAGGTTAATAGCAGGTGAACGCATTGATGGTGTATATCTGTTATAGCTTTTACCATGCCATTGGCTGGTTAAGATTACCGGTATGTTTTGAAAGATGGCATGGTGTTTGTACTATTCATTTAATACACTTTTTGGTGCTAGCAGACTGTCCATCTCCTCTAGTGCATGATGAGCTGGTTTGATTAGCGCTCTCTGGGACATTTGATCAAGCGGGTTGCTGGTGGCCATGATGGCCTTGTCTGGGGACAGGACGCCTTGTGCTCGTGCTTGTATCACGAGTTTGATGCCCTTGGAAGTCACTAAGGCATGACGTAGGTTTGCTGCTAGAAGGTTTGAACCAAGGCGGTTTGGGAAGAATCCATTCCTCTGAAAGCGTTCAGGATTATTCCAGAACACATTAAAATTGTCAATGAAATTCAGTCCGTGTGTGTGATTCTAACCATGAATTAAAATTTAGTAGTCGACTAAAGGCTTGTCCTCTGCGATAGCATGCAATTGGTCCACTGATGGATACATCCTGATATTTGTCTAGTGTGTTCATTAAACAAGTGAAATCCTCTTTCAATGTCTCTGTGCCCGTTTTCCTTCGCAGGATGTCAAACGATCCAGAGTGAATGACAATTTTTGTTATGTCTGGCCCGATGAGTGTTGGAAGTATTTTGGTCAGCTCCTTCACAGATGTGTTTTCTAGACATCGATTTTCTGTGTTTGCCATTTCCACGTACATTGTTGTGGAATCTCCAATCAATATGCAGTCTGTTTTCTGTGTGAAGTTAGTATTTTTCTTTCCAACAGTTCTGGGGCTGTTTGTTTTTGGATTAGGCCGAGTCTGCCGGTTCTCACCACAGTCTTGTGGCCTTGGTGAAATAGCCTCGCTAGCTGTACCACTAGCCTTCTCAGTAGCCGTCATGTTAATGTTAGTCTCGTACCTTCGGCGTCGGCTACTGCGACGCTCTCGTGGCTCTGTTTTCCTCGTCGTCTCATCGTTAGCGTGTGCTCCAATGTGCCGACTGTTAGCTTCGCCAGCATTAGCGTGAGCTCCGGCATGCCAGCTGTTTGCTTCGCTAGTGTTAGCGTGAGCTCTGGTATTCCTGCTATTAGCGTCGTTAGCGTGAGCTCCGTTACGCTCGCTGTTTGCTTCGTTAGCGTCGTTAGCCACGCTTCTAAGTCTCTTTGCTTTGGGTGTTGATATGCGTGTTTCCGAGAGTAGGTTGAAACTATTTCCTGGCGGTACCAGGAGTGAGGTCCTGGTTCGTTTATTTCTCCTTTTATCCTTGACGGTGGTCCACTGCTTTGGTTTAGCTCCTTGGTTGTGCCAAGGACCGTCTTTTGGGTGGTGCTGTTCTGTAGCTACTAGCATAGGCCAGGTCCCAATCATGGTATTGTTGGCTATATTTGTAGTAGCTTCAAAAATAGAGTCAATGAGTTGCTCATCCTGCTGGATTTGGTACAGGGTAGAAACCAATCATCCTAACCAACAATCCTCATACTCATCTTCAAGCAGTTAGTACATTCTGTGGGAGAGCCGAGTCCCGGCATCTTCCCTTATTTCCTGTCTTTTCAGGTTAGGCTAAGCTGAAGCTAAGCTAGGTACTTAGCTGGTGGTGGTGGTGGTGGTGATGATGATGGTGGTGGTGGTGATGATGGTGGTGGTGGTGGTGATGGTGGTGGTGGTGGTGATGGTGGGTCACATCACAACCGGGGTCTTTATGAAATATCATGCAACAGAGCTGTCCGTCGCTCTCTCCTAAACGGGGCAGTTTCCGTCGCCCTGGAGATGTCCGTTTCTCTCCCCTACACGGGGCAGTTCCGTCGCCCTGGATCTGTGCTATTACTCACACGACCAAACCACTGTCGTCTTCCGTCTCGTTAAAACTCAAAATAACAAGGGAAACCTCTGTATTCCTCGTCTTTCATAAATATCCTTGCCTTCAGTGGCCGATATAGTCCTTTGTGTGTAGCTGATAAGACGGCTCGCTATTCCTCCCACGGAGAATCTTGCTACTCGTCTTTTCGACGGAGCACTGTGGTCATAAATCTGAATAGATAGGAAAATTCACAGTTCTGGAGAAGTACCATAGGAACTGGGAGTTAACGTACAGAGTAATTAAAGTTGAAAGGGCTGTAATAAATCATAGTAGCGATAGGCAAAAGCAGCGGAGCGGAACGACAGTAAAAAGCAGCTTGCTTTGCTGAAGCAGGAAGAGGTTCAAATCATATATATGATTTTGATCTGTTTTGTTCTTATGGACTGAATATGTAATTTGTATTTTATGGTTGAGAATTGTGATATCTAACTTTTATTCACTGTTTTGTTCGTTGTGATGTTTTCTTGTGAGTACTTCAATGTTTGTGGTTTTATATTTTTATTTTACTTATTTTTTGTGTGTGTTTGTATTTTTTATGTTTGGACCCCAGGAAGAGTAGTCTCACTTTGGTGTAGAGACTAATGGGGATCCACAATAAAACAAAACAAAACCCCCCCCTGCTGAAAGTGTCCCCCCCCCCCCAATGCTGAAACCAAACCTACACCCCTGGATAGAGGTAAGACTGGTGATTTTTGTTCTACTAGGATATTTCCATTTAATATATTAGAAACTCAGCAGTAATTAGGCACTTCACTCCTAAAGAACGTTCTTCTACTAGAAGAAGAAGAAGAAGAAGAAGAAGAAGAAGAAGAAGAAGAAGACTAAGAAGAAGTTTTTATTTGTCATGCACATTAGCAGACACACGCGAGATGGTCGACACACAGGAACACACACACACACACATGCATTGAGTCGCCGATGAAATGTCTCTCTGCACTTGACCCATCCCATCGCCCCCCCCCCCCTTGTGGGGCTGTGGCGTGGGTCCGCGCCTGGGGACCAATCCAAGTGCTCCTGTCCGTCTTCGTCAGGGACGCGACAGCGTTGGCGATCTGTTGTGCATGTTTTTCCATTGGGTTTATCTTATCGGGGGGGGGGGGACCCTTGCGAGTACGGGGGGGACGGGGGACATGCAAATACTAATACAAATAGATGTGTCTCTATACAAATTGGTCAAATGTTAAAACTTTGCGTATGACTGTGTGTGTGACTAGTGTACAATAGTGTCAATAATGTCCCTAGTGACTAGTGCACAATAATGTCCCTAGTGACTAGTGTACAATAGTGTCAATAGTGTCAATAGTGACTAGTGTACAATAGTGTCCCTAGTGACTAGTGCACAATAATGTCCCTAGTGACTAGTGTACAATAGTGTCAATAATGTCCCTAGTGACTAGTGTACAATAATGTCCCTAGTGACTAGTGTACAATAGTGTCAATAGTGTCCCTAGTGACTAGTGTACAATAGTGTCAATAGTGACTAGTGTACAATAGTGTCAATAGTGTCCCTAGTGACTAGTGTACAATAATGCCCCTAGTGACTAGTGTACAATAGTGTCAATAATGTCCCTAGTGACTAGTGTACAATAGTGTCAATAATGTCCCTAGTGACTAGTGTACAATAGTGTCAATAATGTCCCTAGTGACTAGTGTACAATAATGTCCCTAGTGACTAGTGTACAATAGTGTCAATAGTGACTAGTGTACAATAGTGTCAATAGTGTCCCTAGTGACTAGTGTACAATAGTGTCAATAATGTCCCTAGTGACTAGTGTACAATAGTGTCAATAATGTCCCTAGTGACTAGTGTACAATAGTGTCAATAATGTCCCTAGTGCGGGCGGCTACGTGGTGCAGTGGGCAAGGCGCTCACCATGAATACTGGAGACGCTGGGTTCGCCTGTTCGAGCCCAGCGCTCCACATTGCTTTTAGTTTAGCTGGTCGTCCGCACTAATACACATTGGCAGTATTAGGGGGTGGGAAACTGATGGGTGGGGATCGGGCGTTGTGGACAGCGACTCCTACAGGTCGGTTGGTGCGCCTGCGCAGTAGAATCAGGAAGCGATGGGGGCGGCGCCCCTCCAAAGCGCAGACCCCTGACGCTGAAAGATCGAGCCGCGCAGGTGGAAAGATGCGACTGCTGTTACCTCGAGTATCGGAGGGGACTCGTGCTATGTATGACTTAGTCCACATTGCAGCCGGCTTGTGGGAGGCAAGAAACAGCGTTCGAGAATAGTGTCTCTAGTGACTTGTGTACAATAGTGTCTCTAGTGACTAGTGTACAATAGTGTCTCTAGTGACTAGTGTACAATAATGTCCCTTGTGACTAGTGTACAATAGTGTCTCTAGTGACTAGTGTACAATAGTGTCTCTAGTGACTAGTGTACAATAGTGTCTCTAGTGACTAGTGTACAATAGTGTCTCTAGTGACTTGTGTACAATAGTGTCTCTAGTGACTAGTGTACAATAGTATCTCTAGTGACTAGTGTACAATAGTGTCCCTAGTGACTAGTGTACAATAGTGTCTCTAGTGACTAGTGTACAATAGTGTCTCTAGTGACTAGTGTACAATAATGTCTCTAGTGACTAGTGTACAATAATGTCTCTAGTGACTAGTGTACAATAGTGTCTCTAGTGACTAGTGTACAATAATGTCTCTAGTGACTAGTGTACAATAATGTCTCTAGTGACTAGTGCACAATAGTGTCCCTAGTGACTAGTGTACAATAGTGTTTCTAGTGACTAGTGTACAATAATGTCCCTAGTGACTAGTGTACAATAGTGTCTCTAGTGACTAGTTAAGCATTACATCACACGCAGGAGTGGTTTGTGACCAATAAACCATGCCTAGGGGTGGTTGTTAGGCCCGAGGCGCAGCCGAGGGTCGTTAGACCCCCCTAGGCATGGTTTATTGGTCACAAATCACGACTGCACGTGGTGTAAAGCTTTTATACAACTGCCAGATTCATCCAACCTTATTTCTATACAATAAACACACATTAATCGAAGATTTATTGAAAAAACCATCCGCCAGAAAAAGTAGTTCCCACAACTCCATGTGGAAGCAGCTTGAAGTGCATCCAACCAAACTAACACATCCAACTGTGTATTATTGGAATGATTGAGAGAAGTTGCCTCATGTGGAAGCAGCTTGAAGTGCATCCAACCAACTAACACATCCAACTGTGTATTATTGGAATGATTGATTGAAAATTTTATTACCAGATGCAGAATGGGTACAATACAGTACGGCTCAATACACACAATTGTTAAGGGAATGCATAGGAAAAAAACGTTTTCTTCGCCCTATTTTTTTATTTATTTCTTTTAGCCTAAACTTAACCAGTTGGAAACCAGGGGTACAGTAATAAAAGTAGCAATCAACCAATCAATCAATTCAATAGACCATGCTCACTTAAAACAGCGCTGCTTCTCTCTCAGTCTGACTCCCCCGCTGTTGCAGACAGGAGTGTGTGTGTGTGTGTGTGCGTGTGTGTGTGTGTGTGTGTGTGTCACAGTGTGCGTGTGCGTGTGTGTGTGTATGTGTGTGTGTGTGTGTGTGTGTGTGTGTGTGTGTATGTGTGTGTGTGTGTTTGTGGGTACGCCAGCGTCGGACAGTGAGAGAGAACGCTGCAGTCAGTAGCAAGAAGGAAGTAGAAATTTAAATCAATCAATTAATCTATCAATCAAACCGCGATTTTTCTTTTGTTCTAGATTGCCTCAAGACCCATCAATTACATCATCCAACATTGTTTAAAGGGCTAACACATTCCCCTTGACAGAATCGCTTCATATTTAGTCGTTTAGTCGCCATTAACATATCCATTTGTAAATATTATTGGCCACCTTCTTGTGATCCGGCGGAGTGATGTGATGTGGGTCGGTTGTGGGCGGGTCCTGGGCCAGCAGCGTGGATTGTTGCCAATAAAGACGTGTAAAATGACTGTTTCAGCCAATCAGAATCGAGAAATTTGCATGCCGTTGTATAATGTACAATAATGTCTATAGTGACTAGTGTACAATAGTGTCTCTAGTGACTAGTGTACAATAGTGTCTCTAGTGACTAGTGTACAATAGTGTCTCTAGTGACTAGTGTACAATAATGTCTATAGTGACTAGTGTACAATAGTGTCTCTAGTGACTAGTGTACAATAATGTCCCTAGTGACTAGTGTACAATAGTGTCCCTAGTGACTAGTGTACAATAGTGTCTCTAGTGACTAGTGTACAATAATGTATATAGTGACTAGTGTACAATAGTGTCTCTAGTGACTAGTGTACAATAATGTCCCTAGTGACTAGTGTACAATAGTGTATCTAGTGACTAGTGTACAATAATGTCCCTAGTGACTAGTGTACAATAATGTCTCTAGTGACTAGTGTACAATAGTGTCTCTAGTGACTAGTGTATAATACTGTCCCTAGTGACTAGTGTACAATAGTGTCTCTAGTGACTAGTGTACAATAGTGTCTATAGTGACTAGTGTACAATAGTGTCTCTAGTGACTAGTGTACAATAGTGTCTCTAGTGACTAGTGTACAATAATGTCCCTAGTGACTAGTGTACAATAATGTCTCTAGTGACTAGTGTACAATAGTGTCTCTAGTGACTAGTGTACAATAGTGTCCCTAGTGACTAGTGTACAATAATGTCCCTAGTGACTTGTGTACAATAGTGTTCCTAGTGACTAGTGTACAATAGTGTCCCTAGTGACTAGTGTACAATAGTGTCCCTAGTGACTTGTGTACAATAGTGTCTCTAGTGACTAGTGTACAATAGTGTCTCTAGTGACTAGTGTACAATAATGTCTCTAGTGACTAGTGTACAATAGTGTCTCTAGTGACTAGTGTACAATAGTGTCCCTAGTGACTAGTGTACAATAATGTCCCTAGTGACTAGTGTACAATAATGTCCCTAGTGACTAGTGTACAATAATGTCTCTAGTGACTAGTGTACAATAATGTCCCTAGTGAGTAGTGTACAATAGTGTCCCTAGTGACTAGTGTACAATAGTGTCCCTAGTGACTAGTGTACAATAATGTCTCTAGTGACTAGTGTACAATAGTGTCCCTAGTGACTAGTGTACAATAATGTCTCTAGTGACTAGTGTACAATAGTGTCCCTAGTGACTAGTGTACAATAATGTCTCTAGTGACTAGTGTACAATAGTGTCCCTAGTGACTAGTGTACAATAATGTCTCTAGTGACTAGTGTACAATAGTGTCTCTAGTGACTAGTGTACAATAGTGTCCCTAGTGACTAGTGTACAATAGTGTCCCTAGTGACTAGTGTACAATAGTGTCCCTAGTGACTAGTGTACAATAATGTCTCTAGTGACTAGTGTACAATAGTGTCCCTAGTGACTAGTGTACAATAATGTCTCTAATGACTAGTGTACAATAGTGTCCCTAGTGACTAGTGTACAATAATGTCTCTAGTGACTAGTGTACAATAGTGTTCCTAGTGACTAGTGTACAATAATGTCTCTAGTGACTAGTGTACAATAGTGTCCCTAGTGACTAGTGTACAATAGTGTCCCTAGTGACTAGTGTACAATAGTGTCCCTAGTGACTAGTGTACAATAGTGTCCCTAGTGACTAGTGTACAATAATGTCCCTAGTGACTAGTGTACAATAGTGTCCCTAATGACTAGTGTACAATAGTGTCCCTAGTGACTAGTGTACAATAATGTCCCTAGTGACTAGTGTACAATAATGTCTCTAGTGACTAGTGTACAATAGTGTATCTAGTGACTAGTGTACAATAGTGTCCCTAGTGACTAGTGTACAATAGTGTCTCTAGTGACTAATATACAATAGTGTCCCTAGTGACTAGTGTACAATAATGTCTCTAGTGACTAGTGTACAATAGTGTCTCTAGTGACTAGTGTACAATATTGTCCCTAGTGACTAGTGTACAATAATGTCCCTAGTGACTTGTGTACAATAGTGTCCCTAGTGACTAGTGTACAATAGTGTCCCTAGTGACTAGTGTACAATAGTGTCTCTAGTGACTTGTGTACAATAGTGTCTCTAGTGACTAGTGTACAATAGTGTCTCTAGTGACTAGTGTACAATAGTGTCTCTAGTGACTAGTGTACAATAATGTCCCTAGTGACTAGTGTACAATAGTGTCTCTAGTGACTAGTGTACAATAGTGTCTCTAGTGACTAGTGTACGATAGTGTCTCTAGTGACTAGTGTACAATAGTGTCTCTAGTGACTTGTGTACAATAGTGTCTCTAGTGACTAGTGTACAATAGTGTCTCTACTGACTAGTGTACAATAGTGTCCCTAGTGACTAGTGTACAATAGTGTCTCTAGTGACTAGTGTACAATAGTGTCTCTAGTGACTAGTGTACAATAATGTCTCTAGTGACTAGTGTACAATAATGTCTCTAGTGACTAGTGTACAATAATGTCTCTAGTGACTAGTGTACAATAGTGTCTCTAGTGACTAGTGTACAATAATGTCTCTAGTGACTAGTGTACAATAGTGTCTCTAGTGACTAGTGTACAATAGTGTCTCTAGTGACTAGTGTACAATAATGTCCCTAGTGACTAGTGTACAATAGTGTCTCTAGTGACTAGTGTACAATAATGTCTCTAGTGACTAGTGTACAATAGTGTCTCTAGTGACTAGTGTACAATAGTGTCCCTAGTGACTAGTGTACAATAATGTCCCTAGTGACTAGTGTACAATAATGTCCCTAGTGACTAGTGTACAATAATGTCCCTAGTGACTTGTGTACAATAGTGTCCCTAGTGACTAGTGTACAATAGTGTCCCTAGTGACAAGTGTACAATAGTGTCTCTAGTGACTTGTGTACAATAGTGTCTCTAGTGACTAGTGTACAATAGTGTCTCTAGTGACTAGTGTACAATAGTGTCTCTAGTGACTAGTGTACAATAATGTCCCTAGTGACTAGTGTACAATAGTGTCTCTAGTGACTAGTGTACAATAGTGTCTCTAGTGACTAGTGTACGATAGTGTCTCTAGTGACTAGTGTACAATAGTGTCTCTAGTGACTAGTGTACAATAATGTCCCTAGTGACTAGTGTACAATAGTGTCTCTAGTGACTAGTGTACAATAGTGTCTCTAGTGACTAGTGTACGATAGTGTCTCTAGTGACTAGTGTACAATAGTGTCTCTAGTGACTTGTGTACAATAGTGTCTCTAGTGACTAGTGTACAATAGTGTCTCTACTGACTAGTGTACAATAGTGTCCCTAGTGACTAGTGTACAATAGTGTCTCTAGTGACTAGTGTACAATAGTGTCTCTAGTGACTAGTGTACAATAATGTCTCTAGTGACTAGTGTACAATAATGTCTCTAGTGACTAGTGTACAATAATGTCTCTAGTGACTAGTGTACAATAGTGTCTCTAGTGACTAGTGTACAATAATGTCTCTAGTGACTAGTGTACAATAGTGTCTCTAGTGACTAGTGTACAATAGTGTCTCTAGTGACTAGTGTACAATAATGTCCCTAGTGACTAGTGTACAATAGTGTCTCTAGTGACTAGTGTACAATAATGTCTCTAGTGACTAGTGTACAATAGTGTCTCTAGTGACTAGTGTACAATAGTGTCCCTAGTGACTAGTGTACAATAATGTCCCTAGTGACTAGTGTACAATAATGTCTCTAGTGACTAGTGTACAATAATGTCCCTAGTGACTAGTGTACAATAGTGTCCCTAGTGACTAGTGTACAATAGTGTCTCTAGTGACTAGTGTACAATAATGTCTCTAGTGACTAGTGTACAATAGTGTCCCTAGTGACTAGTGTACAATAATGTCTCTAGTGACTAGTGTACAATGTCTCTAGTGACTAGTGTACAATAGTGTCTCTAGTGACTAGTGTAAAATAGTGTCTCTAGTGACTAGTGTACAATAGTGTCTCTAGTGACTAGTGTACAATAGTGTCTCTAGTGACTAGTGTACAATAGTGTCTCTAGTGACTAGTGTACAATAGTGTCTCTAGTGACTAGTGTACAATAGTGTCTCTAGTGACTAGTGTACAATAGTGTCTCTAGTGACTAGTGTACAATAATGTCTCTAGTGACTAGTGTACAATAGTGTCTCTAGTGACTAGTGTACAATAGTGTCTCTAGTGACTAGTGTACAATAGTGTCTCTAGTGACTAGTGTACAATAGTGTCTCTAGTGACTAGTGTACACTAGTGTCTCTAGTGACTAGTGTACAATAGTGTCTCTAGTGACTAGTGTACAATAGTGTCTCTAGTGACTAGTGTACAATAGTGTCCCTAGTGACTAGTGTACAATAATGTCTCTAGTGACTATTGTACAATAGTGTCCCTAGTGACTAGTGTACAATAATGTCCCTAGTGACAGTTGTACAATAGTGTCTCTAGTGACTAATATACAATAGTGTCCCTAGTGACTAGTGTACAATAATGTCTCTAGTGACTAGTGTACAATAATGTCTCTAGTGACTAGTGTACAATAGTGTCCCTAGTGACTAGTGTACAATAATGTCTCTAGTGACTAGTGTACAATAGTGTCCCTAGTGACTAGTGTACAATAGTGTCTCTAGTGACTAGTGTACAATAGTGTCTCTAGTGACTAGTGTACAACAGTGTCCCTAGTGACTAGTGTACAATAATGTCTCTAGTGACTGTTGTACAATAGTGTCCCTAGTGACTAGTGTACAATAATGTCCCTAGTGACAGTTGTACAATAGTGTCTCTAGTGACTAATATACAATAGTGTCCCTAGTGACTAGTGTACAATAATGTCTCTAGTGACTAGTGTACAATATTGTCCCTAGTGACTAGTGTACAATAATGTCCCTAGTGACTTGTGTACAATAGTGTCCCTAGTGACTAGTGTACAATAGTGTCCCTAGTGACTAGTGTACAATAGTGTCTCTAGTGACTAGTGTACAATAATGTCTCTAGTGACTAGTGTACAATGTCTCTAGTGACTAGTGTACAATAGTGTCCCTAGTGACTAGTGTACAATAATGTCTCTAGTGACTAGTGTACAATAGTGTCCCTAGTGACTAGTGTACAATAATGTCTCTAGTGACTAGTGTACAATGTCTCTAGTGACTAGTGTACAATAGTGTCTCTAGTGACTAGTGTAAAATAGTGTCTCTAGTGACTAGTGTACAATAGTGTCTCTAGTAACTAGTGTACAATAGTGTCTCTAGTGACTAGTGTACAATAGTGTCTCTAGTGACTAGTGTACAATAGTGTCTCTAGTGACTAGTGTACAATAGTGTCTCTAGTGACTAGTGTACAATAGTGTCTCTAGTGACTAGTGTACAATAATGTCTCTAGTGACTAGTGTATAATACTGTCCCTAGTGACTAGTGTACAATAGTGTCTCTAGTGACTAGTGTACAATAGTGTCTCTAGTGACTAGTGTACAATAGTGTCCCTAGTGACTAGTGTACAATAATGTCTCTAGTGACTAGTGTACAATAGTGTCCCTAGTGACTAGTGTACAATAATGTCTCTAGTGACTAGTGTACAATGTCTCTAGTGACTAGTGTACAATAGTGTCTCTAGTGACTAGTGTAAAATAGTGTCTCTAGTGACTAGTGTACAATAGTGTCTCTAGTAACTAGTGTACAATAGTGTCTCTAGTGACTAGTGTACAATAGTGTCTCTAGTGACTAGTGTACAATAGTGTCTCTAGTGACTAGTGTACAATAGTGTCTCTAGTGACTAGTGTACAATAGTGTCTCTAGTGACTAGTGTACAATAATGTCTCTAGTGACTAGTGTACAATAGTGTCTCTAGTGACTAGTGTACAATAGTGTCTCTAGTGACTAGTGTACAATAGTGTCTCTAGTGACTAGTGTACAATAGTGTCTCTAGTGACTAGTGTACAATAGTGTCCCTAGTGACTAGTGTACAATAGTGTCTCTAGTGACTAGTGTACAATAGTGTCTCTAGTGACTAGTGTACAATAGTGTCTCTAGTGACTAGTGTACAATAGTGTCTCTAGTGACTAGTGTACAATAGTGTCCCTAGTGACTAGTGTACAATAATGTCTCTAGTGACTAGTGTACAATAGTGTCTCTAGTGACTAGTGTACAATAGTGTCTCTAGTGACTAGTGTACAATAGTGTCTCTAGTGACTTGTGAACAATAGTGTCTCTAGTGACTAGTGACTAGTGTACAATAGTGTCTCTAGTGACTAGTGTACAATAATGTCCCTAGTGACTAGTGTACAATAGTGTCTCTAGTGACTAGTGTACAATAATGTCCCTAGTGACTAGTGTACAATAGTGTCCCTAGTGACTAGTGTACAATAGTGTCTCTAGTGACTAGTGTACAATAGTGTCTCTAGTGACTAGTGTACAATAATGTCCCTAGTGACTAGTGTACAATAGTGTCCCTAGTGACTAGTGTACAATAGTGTCTCTAGTGACTAGTGTACAATAGTGTCTCTAGTGACTAGTGTACAATAATGTCCCTAGTGACTAGTGTACAATAGTGTCTCTAGTGACTAGTGTACAATAGTGTCTCTAGTGACTAGTGTACAATAATGTCCCTAGTGACTAGTGTACAATAATGTCCCTAGTGACTAGTGTACAATAATGTCCCTAGTGACTAGTGTACAATAATGTCCCTAGTGACAGTTGTACAATAGTGTCTCTAGTGACTAATATACAATAGTGTCCCTAGTGACTAGTGTACAATAATGTCTCTAGTGACTAGTGTACAATATTGTCCCTAGTGACTAGTGTACAATAATGTCCCTAGTGACTTGTGTACAATAGTGTCCCTAGTGACTAGTGTACAATAGTGTCCCTAGTGACTAGTGTACAATAGTGTCTCTAGTGACTAGTGTACAATAATGTCTCTAGTGACTAGTGTACAATGTCTCTAGTGACTAGTGTACAATAGTGTCCCTAGTGACTAGTGTACAATAATGTCTCTAGTGACTAGTGTACAATAGTGTCCCTAGTGACTAGTGTACAATAATGTCTCTAGTGACTAGTGTACAATGTCTCTAGTGACTAGTGTACAATAGTGTCTCTAGTGACTAGTGTACAATAGTGTCTCTAGTGACTAGTGTACAATAGTGTCTCTAGTAACTAGTGTACAATAGTGTCTCTAGTGACTAGTGTACAATAGTGTCTCTAGTGACTAGTGTACAATAGTGTCTCTAGTGACTAGTGTACAATAGTGTCTCTAGTGACTAGTGTACAATAGTGTCTCTAGTGACTAGTGTACAATAATGTCTCTAGTGACTAGTGTATAATACTGTCCCTAGTGACTAGTGTACAATAGTGTCTCTAGTGACTAGTGTACAATAGTGTCTCTAGTGACTAGTGTACAATAGTGTCCCTAGTGACTAGTGTACAATAATGTCTCTAGTGACTAGTGTACAATAGTGTCCCTAGTGACTAGTGTACAATAATGTCTCTAGTGACTAGTGTACAATGTCTCTAGTGACTAGTGTACAATAGTGTCTCTAGTGACTAGTGTAAAATAGTGTCTCTAGTGACTAGTGTACAATAGTGTCTCTAGTAACTAGTGTACAATAGTGTCTCTAGTGACTAGTGTACAATAGTGTCTCTAGTGACTAGTGTACAATAGTGTCTCTAGTGACTAGTGTACAATAGTGTCTCTAGTGACTAGTGTACAATAGTGTCTCTAGTGACTAGTGTACAATAATGTCTCTAGTGACTAGTGTATAATACTGTCCCTAGTGACTAGTGTACAATAGTGTCTCTAGTGACTAGTGTACAATAGTGTCTCTAGTGACTAGTGTACAATAGTGTCCCTAGTGACTAGTGTACAATAATGTCTCTAGTGACTAGTGTACAATAGTGTCCCTAGTGACTAGTGTACAATAATGTCTCTAGTGACTAGTGTACAATGTCTCTAGTGACTAGTGTACAATAGTGTCTCTAGTGACTAGTGTAAAATAGTGTCTCTAGTGACTAGTGTACAATAGTGTCTCTAGTAACTAGTGTACAATAGTGTCTCTAGTGACTAGTGTACAATAGTGTCTCTAGTGACTAGTGTACAATAGTGTCTCTAGTGACTAGTGTACAATAGTGTCTCTAGTGACTAGTGTACAATAGTGTCTCTAGTGACTAGTGTACAATAATGTCTCTAGTGACTAGTGTACAATAGTGTCTCTAGTGACTAGTGTACAATAGTGTCTCTAGTGACTAGTGTACAATAGTGTCTCTAGTGACTAGTGTACAATAGTGTCTCTAGTGACTAGTGTACAATAGTGTCCCTAGTGACTAGTGTACAATAGTGTCTCTAGTGACTAGTGTACAATAGTGTCTCTAGTGACTAGTGTACAATAGTGTCTCTAGTGACTAGTGTACAATAGTGTCTCTAGTGACTAGTGTACAATAGTGTCCCTAGTGACTAGTGTACAATAATGTCTCTAGTGACTAGTGTACAATAGTGTCTCTAGTGACTAGTGTACAATAGTGTCTCTAGTGACTAGTGTACAATAGTGTCTCTAGTGACTTGTGTACAATAGTGTCTCTAGTGACTAGTGACTAGTGTACAATAGTGTCTCTAGTGACTAGTGTACAATAATGTCCCTAGTGACTAGTGTACAATAGTGTCTCTAGTGACTAGTGTACAATAATGTCCCTAGTGACTAGTGTACAATAGTGTCCCTAGTGACTAGTGTACAATAGTGTCTCTAGTGACTAGTGTAGAATAGTGTCCCTAGTGACTAGTGTACAATAATGTCCCTAGTGACTAGTGTACAATAGTGTCTCTAGTGACTAGTGTACAATAGTGTCTCTAGTGACTAGTGTACAATAATGTCCCTAGTGACTAGTGTACAATAATGTCCCTAGTGACTAGTGTACAATAGTGTCTCTAGTGACTAGTGTACAATAATGTCCCTAGTGACTAGTGTACAATAGTGTCTCTAGTGACTAGTGTACAATAGTGTCTCTAGTGACTAGTGTACAATAGTGTCTCTAGTGACTTGTGTACAATAGTGTCTCTAGTGACTAGTGACTAGTGTACAATAGTGTCTCTAGTGACTAGTGTACAATAATGTCCCTAGTGACTAGTGTACAATAGTGTCTCTAGTGACTAGTGTACAATAATGTCCCTAGTGACTAGTGTACAATAGTGTCCCTAGTGACTAGTGTACAATAGTGTCTCTAGTGACTAGTGTACAATAGTGTCTCTAGTGACTAGTGTACAATAATGTCCCTAGTGACTAGTGTACAATAGTGTCTCTAGTGACTAGTGTACAATAGTGTCTCTAGTGACTAGTGTACAATAGTGTCCCTAGTGACTAGTGTACAATAATGTCTCTAGTGACTAGTGTACAATAGTGTCCCTAGTGACTAGTGTACAATAATGTCTCTAGTGACTAGTGTACAATGTCTCTAGTGACTAGTGTACAATAGTGTCTCTAGTGACTAGTGTAAAATAGTGTCTCTAGTGACTAGTGTACAATAGTGTCTCTAGTAACTAGTGTACAATAGTGTCTCTAGTGACTAGTGTACAATAGTGTCTCTAGTGACTAGTGTACAATAGTGTCTCTAGTGACTAGTGTACAATAGTGTCTCTAGTGACTAGTGTACAATAGTGTCTCTAGTGACTAGTGTACAATAATGTCTCTAGTGACTAGTGTACAATAGTGTCTCTAGTGACTAGTGTACAATAGTGTCTCTAGTGACTAGTGTACAATAGTGTCTCTAGTGACTAGTGTACAATAGTGTCTCTAGTGACTAGTGTACAATAGTGTCCCTAGTGACTAGTGTACAATAGTGTCTCTAGTGACTAGTGTACAATAGTGTCTCTAGTGACTAGTGTACAATAGTGTCTCTAGTGACTAGTGTACAATAGTGTCTCTAGTGACTAGTGTACAATAGTGTCCCTAGTGACTAGTGTACAATAATGTCTCTAGTGACTAGTGTACAATAGTGTCTCTAGTGACTAGTGTACAATAGTGTCTCTAGTGACTAGTGTACAATAGTGTCTCTAGTGACTTGTGTACAATAGTGTCTCTAGTGACTAGTGACTAGTGTACAATAGTGTCTCTAGTGACTAGTGTACAATAATGTCCCTAGTGACTAGTGTACAATAGTGTCTCTAGTGACTAGTGTACAATAATGTCCCTAGTGACTAGTGTACAATAGTGTCCCTAGTGACTAGTGTACAATAGTGTCTCTAGTGACTAGTGTACAATAGTGTCCCTAGTGACTAGTGTACAATAATGTCCCTAGTGACTAGTGTACAATAGTGTCTCTAGTGACTAGTGTACAATAGTGTCTCTAGTGACTAGTGTACAATAATGTCCCTAGTGACTAGTGTACAATAATGTCCCTAGTGACTAGTGTACAATAGTGTCTCTAGTGACTAGTGTACAATAATGTCCCTAGTGACTAGTGTACAATAGTGTCTCTAGTGACTAGTGTACAATAGTGTCTCTAGTGACTAGTGTACAATAGTGTCTCTAGTGACTAGTGTACAATAGTGTCTCTAGTGACTTGTGTACAATAGTGTCTCTAGTGACTAGTGACTAGTGTACAATAGTGTCTCTAGTGACTAGTGTACAATAATGTCCCTAGTGACTAGTGTACAATAGTGTCTCTAGTGACTAGTGTACAATAATGTCCCTAGTGACTAGTGTACAATAGTGTCCCTAGTGACTAGTGTACAATAGTGTCTCTAGTGACTAGTGTACAATAGTGTCTCTAGTGACTAGTGTACAATAATGTCCCTAGTGACTAGTGTACAATAGTGTCTCTAGTGACTAGTGTACAATAGTGTCTCTAGTGACTAGTGTACAATAATGTCCCTAGTGACTAGTGTACAATAATGTCCCTAGTGACTAGTGTACAATAATGTCCCTAGTGACTAGTGTACAATAATGTCCCTAGTGACTAGTGTACAATAATGTACACTAGTACATTAGATGACGCCAAGCAGCTGTTGGACCTGAGCCCCCCCCCCCCCCCCCCCGGGCTCCCGCTCTGACTCTGCCAGACTCAAGAGGTTCTGGAACGACCCCACCCGTCTCCGCCGCTCGTGCCGAAAGCGTCGTCGCCGAAGCAGCTGTGCTCTCCGACGTGGTGCTGGAGGGGCTGCTGCCCTTTGACCCCAGGTGGAGCGACGAGGAGAGCCTGACGGAGAGTCCGCCGCCGCTGGCGGTGGTGGGGGAGGAGCTGCGCGAGGAGGCGGACCAGGGGGAGGCGGAGCCGCCACCGCGGTGGGTTGTGGGGGAGCGCCGAACGGCCGCTGCGTAGGACGGCGCCTGGTCGTCCCCGTACGGCAGCAGGAAGCGGGAGCCGTCGGAGCGGGAGGAGCCGGGGGTGGCGGTGACGACGGGCGCCGGCGGGGGGGGACAACTGGTTCAGCAGCTGCCTCAGGCGCAGGTTGTACATCCATCTGTGATCCACGTCTGAAACGGGAAAAGACATGCGAGATGGTGACGGGGCTGCTGCTCCAATCCAATCCACTTTATTTATAGAGCACATTTAAAAACAACAAAGTTGACCAAAGTGCTGTACAAGTCCCACAACATAAGATAAAAACATTAAAAAAGGCTGTCAAAAGTTAACGTGGTATTAACGCGTTATCGCCCGATTCTATTAACGGCACTATTTCTTTTAACTCACGATTAACTTTAAAAAAAAAATCCTTTTTTTTTAATTTTTTACTAGACTTCACTCAGGTGTATTATTGATGCTCTCATTGATACTATGTTTGTTTCTGAAGTGTGTGTGTGTGTGAGATTGAAGAGAGAGAGAGGGGGATGAGAGAGATGAGGAAGGGGCAAGAGAGAAAGAGAGCTAAAAGAGTGTGTGTGTGAGAGAGAGAGGGGGGGTGTGTGTGTGAGTGAGAGAGGGGGGGTGTGTGTGTGAGAGAGAGAGAGAGGGGGGGTGGGTGTGTGAGAGAGAGAGAGGGGGGGTGTGTGATTACTCAGCCCTTGTGTGGGTGAATGTAACAAGTTCCTAACGTTTTCTTTCCCCTATTATTTCATGCACACTTTATTCATTGTTTTAAATTATAATTTTTTTGTGCATCACTCTGTTTTGAATTTGATGCAAATTTGCAATGCATGAGGGTCATCCTTTTGTGTTAAATGGCTGCATATATGAATTGAAAATGGGGGACCCTGATGGAAACAAGACAAACGTCTTTCTCAGGTCTGCAACCCCTTAACAATTGTGTGTATTGAGCCGTACTGTATTGTACCCATTCTGCAATCTGTTAAATAAAGTTTTCATTCATCCATTCATTCATTCATTCATCCATTCATTCATTCATTCATGCATAAAGCAAGCATTTGTTGACTCGCATGTTGATAAGAGTATTAAAACTTGGAACTTGAAAAAGATCTGTTTAAGGTAGATAAAGAAAAATAAATAAAAAAATGCAATGAATTTTCGATTAATCACGAGTTAACTATGGACAATCATGCGATTAATCGAGTTAAATATTTTAATCGATTGACAGCACATAAAAGCACACAATAAAAACAAATACAATATGTCACATAAAAGGCAGGTCTCTCAAAAACTGTTTAAAACACCGAAAGCCAGAGCAGATAATGTGTCTTGAGGCGTGTTAGGGGGCCTGCCTAACATGCAGTGGCAGCTCATTCCAGAGCTCTGGGGCTGCCACAGCGAAAGCACGGTACCCCCCTGAGCTTAAATGCTAAGCTAAATGCCCCATTTACATTTAGTCATTTACATTAGGCCTTTACATTTGGTAATTTACATTTAGTCATTTAGATGAATGCTTTTATCCAAAGCCACTTACAGGTTCTGCATGACAAGTCAGCAGGAAGGGCACAACTCTTACAACTGGGTAACAATGTATATCAAACAGTGTTGAAACTTGGGTGCTGCAGTGTTGAGTGCATAGTAGTAAAGACATACAAAAACATCATACACAAGTCATATGCTTGCAGGAAGCTGCCATGAGCTAGGTAATGTAGTTTTTCGAAATTTCAACGCTCATTCGAAGCTCAAGGTCTCGTCTCCTCATATGACTACAAATCAAAAATAAAATAAGGTGAAAAATAAGGTGCAGATGAGGGTCTGTATGCCCTATCGGTTATACTATATGTTACAATAAATATAGGCAGTATATTTATTTTATCTGAATAACATACTATGAGTAAGAGTAAAAGTAAACAGTATACACAAGGTGTGGTAAATCAGTCCTCAAATATAATAAAATCTAAATAGACCAAAATAACATATCTTTTCATACACTGGAAGCCTTTGGAGACCTTGGTGTGGGGCCAGATCTGGACCCTATATCAGGGTTACCACAGACATTGCAAAATGAAATTCAAGGATTTTCAAGTACTTTTCCCAACACAATTTTTCATTTTAAAAGGGCATTTAAAAGGATACAATTCACTTGCCGTTTTCTTTATTGGAAAAATATTTATGCCTTAAAACCAATTTCAATTAGTTACACTTTAGATATATTTTTTTAAATGTCTTGATTGAGAACTATTTGATCATGGATGAACAAAACTTTCAATGCGAATGGTTGATTAGAATTTCAAGGGCTTTTTAAGCACCTTGTTTTAAAAAAAATTGCTGTTTTCAAGGAATTCCAGGCCTTAACTTTTTATTTCTCCAAAAATCAAGCACTTTTAAGCACTTCAAGGACCTTGTGCAAGGACCCTGCTATATTTACCAGAGTCCGAGCCGTCAGGGTTCTGCGGTGCCGTCTCTATGACCAGCTCCACCGTCCTGATGTGGTCCGGTCCCCCTGCAGGAGCCCACCGCACCTCCTGGCTGAGTCTGGTGCACCGGGGCGACTTCACGTCACTCTGCGGCGTCGGCGGAGGAGACGACTCAAATCAAATCAGCTGCACTTTACATAGATTTACACACACGCACATTCATATCGTCGCTGGCGGGAGAAAACCTCGTAACTCCATTTAATTTTTTTTTATTTTTTATTTTTTAAATCAATTCAGTAGATCATCCTCTAACGTCACGGTGACCAATCACAGCCACTCTTATTGTCTGGGACCAAATACGGCCACGCCCCATTCCCAGTAAAAAGTGGGAATCTCTAGAATGGGTTTCGGGCGACGGTGTATACGGAAGTGCCTCTCAAGGTGACGATTAGACAACACTTTCTGTTGTCAGTAGATGGCAGCATTGGTTTAAAATTAAAAGGTGAAAATGTTGAAAACTACAACAATACACTTCCCAAGATCCTTAGCACAGGTCACAGGTCACTGGGATGTGTCTATTCTTCGACGTGATCTGAACAGCGGTAAACTATTACTGCGACCTCAGTATAGCGACCGTGAATGGTAAACTAATTATCTTAACAAAAGTGCGCTGGTAGCGTTACATATGTTGTCTAAAGGGGGACATATGGTACAATTTAAGATTTTTAATGATAATCGGCATATAAAGGACAACATAAAGCATCGTTAATTTGTAAGAAACCTCAATGAAAACGGTAATATTCGCTATTGTTATGAAAATGTGATAGAATCCTATAAAAACGTGGACGCATTTGGTCTACGTTCCGTGTGTGTGTGGTTTTACAAAGTTTAAACCATGGGAAAGCATTAAACCGATCATCTGTCTAAACCGCGTAACTCTATTCGCCCTGTGTTCGTTTTTTTTCACATCCTGAAAAGTTGGGTTTTTGGAGTTTTTCTTCCGCCAACGACGATATTTGGGTATTATTAGGAATAATAAAGTTAATATTCCGACAGTACTAGAACTGCATATAATAGCTGGGGAATAGACACTGAGGCCACAATCTCATCCCATTAACCGTTGGCCTTTTAACGGTCTGCGCAGGTTCCGTTTCCATGGTAACATTAGGCAACATTCTGATTACTCATACGTATATTACGGGCATATCGGTAATCAAGGAAACTATAAAAGAAGGAATGGTCATCACGTCACTGTATAACGCACAAGTGCGGAAATGTTTGGTTTGGCCGACATGGAATTGAATGGGATCAGCCGCCTCCTCGTTTAACTCTTTCACTGCCACACGACAAAGGGTTAACCCTTTCACTACCACACTACAGAAGGTTCTGTTTCGTTATGGCTTCGCTCAGCACTAGTTGCACTGTACTTCACTTCGTGCACATGCACTGAATAAAAAATTCCACCATGTACTTTTACATCCCAACATTCGTCTGACCACACCCCCATCCGCTTACCTTCATAAGCAGGTGTGTGGTCACCTACTCGCCTCCTACTTCACTTTCACCACAAGGAAGTGCCTTCGGTAGATCCCCACTTGACGAGGTTGTTAGCTGAAGAAAGTTGAGACGTGTTTACATTGTGCTTATTTTTTTCTCCTCTCATATATTCGATAGAAAAACCTAAGTCGTGTTCGCAGCGCCACTCTCCACCAGCGGTTCTCCATTTCCGCCCCCGTCGTACGTCCTGGAGTGGGGCTGTTGCCTCTCTCGTGGTTGACAGCCAGGCCCGGTAGGCGTCCGATGGGTAGTTTGCCTCTTCAAGGAGCTGGTGCACCGGTGTCGTCGCCTATGCGATGGCCTGGTTCTGGCTCTGGTTCCTCTGTTTCCGAGGAATCGTCCGCTGTTGGACGGCTGGTTCCTTTGGTTCCAGGGGATTTGAGACGCAAACTTTTTGCGTCAGCTCGCTCCCGTCGCAAGATGGTGGCTTGCAGACGCGAAGGGCCCGGGTTTGGTGAGTTGCTGGAGCCCAGTGAGGATGCGTCGGTCTCTACATGCCCGATGGAAACAGAGGATTACATGGTAGAGGCGGACGGGTTCTTATTTGAAGGCCCGGTGGAGACAGGTATCCCGCCCGTCCAGGTAACACTGGAGGGGGGTGAGATGTCTCCTTGGGGCGCCTCGTTTGAAGACGTTGGAGAAGAACCTCTGACTCGTCGGCGGGATGCCCTGCTATCAGCCACATCGGAGTGTGGCTCCTTGACCAGTGGAAGCCTGCTGTATGTGAGGGATGCGGGCTCGGTGGAGGAAAGTCTGCAGGGGGAACTGCAGGCTTTGTTTCCTGAGCTCATGGCGGTGGCGGCAGTCGCAAATGGCGTGCCGCTGCCGCAGCCACTGCCTGTTCCTGTCCCTGATCTCATAGGTCATTTATGGCAGCGTCGCCCGGTGAGAGGGGTGGACGTTGTCTACCCATTTTTCCCCTCAATGGGGGCCTATGTTCGTCAGGGCCAGGTGGTGTCCCACATCATAGGCCTCACCCCCGCCTATGTACAAGTTACGCGGGTGGCGGGTTTGGTCGACGGTATGAGGGAGGGCGTGCCACGGCTTGATAGGCCGATGGCCGCGCTCCTCTGTCCGGAGGTGGTGTGGGAGCCGTTACGGAAGCCGGTTCCTCAAGGGAAATCGGCTAGGCGGTTGGCATACTGGAGCGACCAGTCATTTATCGCCGGAACACAATCTCTAGCTGCCGCGTCTAACATCGCGCAGCTGGCAAGATTCATGTCCGGGATATTGACGGGCGGCATGGAGCAGAGTGATGTACAACATGACCAGCTCTCCCAGGCGGCAGGAGCTGTCCTGCATCTGACTTAGCTGCAGGCCATAGCCGCTGGGAAAGTGCGCGCCCTGGCAACTCTGAACCAGCGCCACCTTTGGCTGGAGCAGGCGCGTGTGCCGGAGAAGAAGAGGCTTCCACTTCTGACGGCACCCCTCTCCGATGCTGGACTGTTCGGGAAGGCCCTGCAGTTGATGACCTCGACGTGCAGAGAGATGCAGGAGGAACGCTCCGTGCTTCAACCTCATTTTCCCCCTCCCGACGTCGCCGGTGGAGTCAGACGGCTGCCACGTCGTCGAGCGTCTTCCGCCGTGGCTGCTGCTGCCACCACCGCCACTGCTGGTCCTTCGAGGAAGAAGGCCAGGAGGAGAGAGAGCGCCTCCGCTACAGCCGACCCATCTACGCCCGGAGGTGACGGTAGGGACCGTCGAGACCAGCCGCCGATTGCTTACCGTCCCTCCGGGGCTCCCCGGGGTGGCAAATCCCGAGCGGCTCGAGGCGGCAGGCGCCGCTAGACCCAGTGACTTTTTTCCCCTGCGGTCCCCTCTGTTTTTCCCTTCCCGGCCTTGCCATATGATTTGTTCAGAAATAAAAAGTCCCATCTAAAGGGGGACTGTATTTTTTGTTAACAAACTGTGTGTTTCTTCACCAAACATATGATGGGGTTGCAAAGTGTGAATCTTCACTAGTATGGGTTGATAGGAGGGTTACGTTCATGTTAAGAGCTTAAACAAGGTCTGCAGCCTACACTCGGTTGAAAAAGGTTTTTTTCTACCTCGGCCTGAGTCTCCACATAAAGGTAGAGGTTACTTGTATGTTCTGTTGCTTACACAAGTAATGTTGAGCTACAACACTGTTGTGTTGGTTGCAGTAATGCTTGTATGAACACGTACCACGGCTCAGCCGCTCTCGCTCTCTCTATCAGTGTTTTTCTATGTTCAACATGGATGCAGGTGTAGGATTCACACACACACGCGACTTGGTTTTGTTGTAAACCCTGTTCACAGTTGTCTGTGGTTAGCATGCATTGTATTAGCTTGCGCTATTCATTAGCATGGCTACTAAAGGTATCGTGTGCTAAAGTTACGAAACGAAACAGAGCGTAAGGTTATGTATATAACCAAGTTCTGTGAGTTATGGTGCGCTCAGCACCAGGACGCCGCTGCTGCCCTTGATCTCGCCTTGTGGTGAAAGTTTGGGAAGGAGGCGAGTAGGTGACCACACACCTGCTTATGAAGGTAAGCGGATGGGGGTGTGGTCAGACGAATGTTGGGATGTAAAGGTACATGGTGGAATTTTTTATTCAGTGCATGTGCACGAAGTGAAGTACAGTGCAACTGGTGCTGAGCGCACCATAACTCACAGAACTTGGTTATATACATAACCTTACGTTAACCCTTTACTACCACACTACAGAAGGTTAACCCTTTACTATCACACTACAGACGGTAACCGTCTGTAGTGTGATAGTAAAGGGTTAACCTTCTGTAGTGTGGTAGTGAAAGGGTTAAGGCGATCATTTACGTAATTTCAAACACTATTACCTCGGATGTCAGAATCATCTGCAATGTGTTGCATTGTTAACTAGCTAACGTTTGACATATCGGTTGATGTATATTTCCATATCTGTAGTTACTATATCTATATCTGTACATATCCGTGACCTACTCTTACTAGTTACTATATCTATATCTGTACATATCCCTGACCTACTCTTACTAGGTACTATATCTATATCTGTACATATCCCTTACCTACTCTTACTAGTTACTATATCTATATCTGTACATATCCGTGACCTACTCTTACTAGTTACTATATCTGTACATATCCCTTACCTACTCTTACTAGTTACTATATCTATATCTGTACATATCCCTGACCTACTCTTACTAGTTACTATATCTATATCTGTACATATCCGTGACCTACTCTTACTAGTTACTATATCTATATCTGTACATATCCGTGACCTACTCTTACTAGTTACTATATCTATATCTGTACATATCCCTGACCTACTCTTACTAGTTACTATATCTATACATATCCCTGACCTACTCTTACTAGTTACTATATCTATATCTGTACATATCCCTGACCTATTCTTACTAGTTACTATATCTGTACATATCCGTGACCTACTCTTACTAGTTACTATATCTATATCTGTACATATCCCTGACCTACTCTTACTAGTTACTATATCTATATCTGTACATATCCGTGACCTACTCTTACTAGTTACTATATCTATATCTGTACATATCCCTTACCTACTCTTACTAGTTACTATATCTATATCTGTACATATCCCTGACCAATTCTTACTAGTTATGCAGCTGGCCAGTACTACCATAGTGTCATTTTTCCTGTATCACTGTACATATTAATACTACCAGTATCACTTACTACCATAGTGTCTTTATACCTGTATCACTGTACAGTATGACTTACTACCATAGTGTCTTTATACCTGTATCACTGTACAGTATGACTTACTACCATAGTGTCTTTATACCTGTATCACTGTACAGTATGACTTACTACCATAGTGTCTTTATACCTGTATCACTGTACAGTATGACTTACTACCATAGTGTCTTTATACCTGTATCACTGTACAGTATGACTTACTACCATAGTGTCTTTATACCTGTATCACTGTACAGTATGACTTACTACCATAGTGTGTGAGGGCTGTGTGTGTGTGTGTGGGTGTGTGGGTCATGAGCAGATAACAGGGACTCTTAAAGTTATCCATGACACGGACAACCACTAGACTGCTTACGCAGATATTTTAGGAGAGGGGAAAAATTAAACAACAGAAAACAACCTTTACAGGTGGAAATCTCAAAGTGAGTAATTAAGAAAATAAATCAAGTCCCAAAAAACAGGACTACTCTCAATAAAGAGGTATAGTATAAAAGTAAATAAGCCACAAGGATACCTCCTAATAAAGGAGTTTATATTTGAAAAAGTAAAACAATAAACCTCCACTAAGGGAGTTTATGTGTAGAATCACGTGAGTAGCCTAAAATAAGAATGACTACCATAAAGCTCAATTCTGAATCAGAAATCAGACTACACTTCAATATAATGAGCGTGACCAAAAGGACAACCAACACTAGGAAATGAAAAAGCAGTTGACACTGCGATCTCCAAACTTAAATAGACTCCACATGGCCATAGGCACAGCTGGACTGCATCAGGTGCAATCAAGCCCACACACCTGCCGACCCATGAGGCAATTAACCACAGGGAACAGGGATTGACAGCTATCCCTCACAGAGAGGTGAAATAAAGCAAAAATAGACAGCTGTCCCTCACAGAAAGGTGAAATAAGGCAAACACCATGACATAGTGTCTTTATACCTGTATCACTGTACAGTATGACTTGCTACCATAGTGTCTTTATACCTGTATCACTGTACAGTAGTGTATTTATACCTGTATCACTGTACAGTAGTGTCTTTATACCTGTATCACTGTGTACACGTATCACACTTACCTCATAATTAACAACACAATCCACGATCTGTTTCTCCCGTATTCCAACAATCCATTTGTCCATTACAAAGGGTGGCTGAAATACAACAGCATTAGTTCATTATATACAGGATAACATGGATGTACACTGATGTTATATATATGTTATGGTATGTATAGCCTGCCATCTATTGTATTGCATTGCCTCTTTTTATGTGAGGTCTCAATGTCCTCATTATCATGTCAGTGTGTACTGTGAAACACGGGATTCGCTCAGTATCGACGTCTGTCCGATACTATGATACTATATGATACTATGATACTATATGATACGATACTATATGATACTATATGATACTATGATACTATGATACTATGATACTATGAACGAAAAAACACTGGATTGTTATAATCCGATACCATTGACAAATCTAGCCTGAACTATCATAATAATAATAATGAATTCAATTTGGAACGCACTTTATATTGTAACAGTCTCAAAGTGCTACATGAAAGTGCTACATATAAACTAACCTACACTGTAGCACTCAACACTTTGATGAACATTGTTACTCAGCTGATAGAGTTGTGCCCTTCCTGATGACTTGTCGTACAGAACTTGTAAGTCGCTTTGGATAAAAGCGTCAGCTAAATGACTAAATGTAAATGTAAATGTAAATGAAAGGAGATAGATTCAAAAAATATTTTTTTATAAAAACAATTAAAATGGATAAAACAACCAATGAAATGGAAGAAACATTCAGATACATAAAAAAAAAAATTATAATAAAAGAAAAACACACAAGGCATCGGCCGGTCCATTTACCCGTACCTACCGCGTGAACACTTTGGGAAACGCAAATGTACTTCCGCGTTTCTCTGATTGGCCAGCGCTCTCCTTCGTGAATACCAGCCGCTCTACGCTCGTTTACCCCCTCATGAGTCACGTGAAACACTGCAGACCACTGATTGGTCAGAAGAGAGACGCGTCACTCGTTGGAGGGTCTCGCGTAGGATTTCATTTGCAGCAGGAACAAGTGCAATAAACAAAAAAGGATACATTCACTGTGTATTCTGCCTCATTTATTGATGAAACAAAACCGACATCAACACAATTTGCCACAGAGCGGAGAGTTTAGTCTCAAAAAGATCGCTGACTTGTTAAGCTTGTTGTTGTTAGGTTAGGTGCCGTTACAGCTTGTTAGCTTAATGCTAACGTTAACGTTAGCAGATAGACACGAGAGCCTAGGTAACGTTAAAGCAATGAGAGGTAGCGTTAGCAGAATAGACACAACGAGAGTCTCGTTAATGTTATTATTGATTGAATGAAAACTGTGTTTTACTCTGGCTTGCGCCTAGCTCGCGGACATAAGTTAGCTATGCTGGAACTCTCAGCTGTACACAGGGAGACAAGTACGAAATGCGCATGCGGGCGTTACCGGCGTAGGGGGAAGAGGGCTGGCCGATCGCTGGCCAATCAGAGAAACGCGGAAGTACATTTGTGTTGCCCAAAGTGTTCACGCGTACCTACCTGTACACCCCCCCCCTCCATGCTGCTATGACACTTGAATTTCCCCAAGGGGATTAATAAAGGAACACTTGACGTGTGTCTGATTTCTTTATGATAGGCATAATGCAAAATATTGTATTGATAATGTGAAATAATCAACATTATACAACGGCATGCAAATTTCTCGATTCTGATTGGCTGAAACAGTCATTTTACACGTCTTTATTGGCAACAATTCCACGCTGCTGGCCCAGGACCCGCCCACAACCGAACCACATCACATCACTCCGCCGGATCACAAGAAGGTGGACAATAATCTTTACAAATGGATATGTTGATAGCGACTAAACGACTAAATATCAAGCGATTCTGTCACAGTGAATGTCTTAGTCGTTTAAACAATGTTGGATGATGTAATTGATGGGTCTTGAATCATTCTGTAACAAAAGAAAAATCGCGGATTGATTGATTAATTTTCAATTTTTTTTCAATTTTTTTTCCTTTCGACTGTCAGCGCTCGCTCTAGTCTCCACCCACCGCCACACACCCCCCCCCCCCCACACACACACACACACACACACGCACACACACACACACACACACACTCTGCCTGCAACGCGGGGGATAGTCAGACTGAGAGAGAGAGCTGGGTGCTGCGCCAAGTGAGCATGGCCTATTGAGTTGATTGATTGATTGATTGCTAATTTTATTACTGTACGCTTGGTTTCCAACTGGTTAAGTTTAGGCCCTCTACAGTAGGTTTAAAAAAATAAATAAAAAAATAGGGTGAAGAAAACGTTTTTTTCCTATAGGGCAAAGAAAACGTTTTAATTTGTTTTACCTACCTTCTATAGAAGCATCTAAGAATGAAGTTCTATGGAAAGTAGGTCTGCATTCCCTTAACAATTGTGTGTATTGAGCTGTACTGTATTGTACCCATTCTGCATCTGGTAATAAAATGTTCAATCAATCATTCCAATAATACACAGTTGGATGTGTTAGTTGGTTGGATGCACTTCAAGCTGCTTCCACATGAGGCAACTTCTCTCAATCATTCCAATAATACACAGTTGGATGTGTTAGTTTGGTTGGATGCACTTCAAGCTGCTTCCACATGGAGGCAAATTGTCTTTTTTGTAGTTGTGGGAACTACTTTTTCTGGCGGATGGTTTTTTCAATAAATCTTCGATTAATGTGTGTTTATTGTATAGAAATAAGGTTGGATTAATGTGGCAGTTGTATAAAAGCTTTACACCACTTGCAGTCATGATTTGTGAACAATAAACCATGCCTAGGGGGGTCTAACGACCCTCGGCTGCGCCTAGGGCCTAACAACCACCCCTAGGCATGGTTTATTGTTCACAAACCACTCCTGCGCGTGATGTAATGCTTAAATAATTACCCCATGAATTACACTAATTCATGATTGAAAAGGTTGGTTGGTCCACTCTGATGGAGAGGTGCAAAACACATGGGTATTTGTTCATTTTTAAGGCCCTTATTGGTAAACTACCTCTTTATACTACATCATTACTGGTAAGCTACCTCCTTATACTACATCATTATTGGTAAGCTACCTCCTTATACTACATCATTATTGGTAAGCTACCTCCTTATACTACATCATTATTGGTAAGGTACCTCCTTATACTACATCATTACTGGTAAGCTACCTCCTTATACTACATCATTATTGGTAAGCTACCTCCTTATACTACATCATTATTGGTAAGGTACCTCCTTATACTACATCATTATTGGTAAGCTACCTCCTTATACTACATCATTATTGGTAAGCTACAGTACCTCTTTATACTACATTATTATTGGTAAGCTACCTCCTTATACTACATCATTATTGATAAGCTACCTCCTTATACTACATCATTATTGATAAGCTACCTCCTTATACTACATCATTATTGATAAGCTACCTCCTTACACTACATCATTATTGGTAAGCTACCTCCTTATACTACATCATTATTGGTAAGCTGCCTCCTTATACTACATCATTACTGCAATGAGAGGTAGCGTTAGCAGAATAGACACAACGAGAGTCTCGTTAATGTTATTATTGATTGAATGAAAACTGTGTTTTACTCTGGCTTGCGCCTAGCTCGCGGACATAAGTTAGCTATGCTGGAACTCTCAGCTGTACACAGGGAGACAAGTACGAAATGCGCATGCAGGCGTTACCGGCGTAGGGGGAAGAGGGCTGGCCGATCGCTGGCCAATCAGAAAAACGCGGAAGTACATTTGTGTTGCCCAAAGTGTTCACGCGTACCTACCTGTACACCCCCCCCCCCCCTCCATGCTGCTATGACACTTGAATTTCCCCAAGGGGATTAATAAAGGAACACTTGACGTGTGTCTGATTTCTTTATGATAGGCATAATGCAAAATATTGTATTGATAATGTGAAATAATCAACAATAATTACCCCATGAATTACACTAATTCATGATTGAAAAGGTTGGTTGGTCCACTCTGATGGAGAGGTGCAAAACACATGGGTATTTGTTAATTTTTAAGGCCCTTATTGGTAAACTACCTCTTTATACTACATCATTACTGGTAAGCTACCTCCTTATACTACATCATTATTGGTAAGCTACCTCCTTATACTACATAATTATTGGTAAGCTACCTCCTTATACTACATCATTATTGGTAAGGTACCTCCTTATACTACATCATTACTGGTAAGCTACCTCCTTATACTACATCATTATTGGTAAGCTACCTCCTTATACTACATCATTATTGGTAAGGTACCTCCTTATACTACATCATTATTGGTAAGCTACCTCCTTATACTACATCATTATTGGTAAGCTACAGTACCTCCTTATACTACATTATTATTGGTAAGCTACCTCCTTATACTACATCATTATTGATAAGCTACCTCCTTATACTACATCATTATTGATAAGCTACCTCCTTATACTACATCATTATTGATAAGCTACCTCCTTATACTACATCATTATTGGTAAGCTGCCTCCTTATACTACATCATTACTGGTAAGCTACCTCCTTATACTACATCAATATTGGTAAGCTACCTCCTTATACTACATCATTATTGGTAAGCTACCTCCTTATACTACATCATTATTGGTAAGCTATCTCCTTATACTACATCATTATTGGTAAGCTACCTCCTTATTCTACATCATTACTGGTAAGCTACCTCCTTATACTACATCATTACTGGTAAGCTACCTCCTTATACTACATCATTATTTGGTAAGCTACCTCCTTATACTACATCATTACTGGTAAGCTACCTCCTTATACTACATCATTATTGGTAAGCTACCTCCTTATACTACATCATTATTGGTAAGCTACCTCCTTATACTACATCATTACTGGTAAGCTACCTCCTTATACTACATCATTACTGGTAAGCTACCTCCTTATACTACATCATTACTGGTAAGCTACCTCCTTATACTACATCATTACTGGTAAGCTACCTCCTTATACTACATCATTACTGGTAAGCTGCCTCCTTATACTACATCATTATTGGTAAGCTACCTCCTTATACTACATCATTACTGGTAAGCTACCTCCTTATACTACATCATTACTGGTAAGCTACCTCCTTATACTACATCATTACTGGTAAGCTACCTCTTTATACTACATCATTATTGGTAAGCCACCTCCTTATACTACATCATTACTGGTAAGCTACCTCCTTATACTACATCATTACTGGTAAGCTACCTCCTTATACTACATCATTACTGGTAAGCTACCTCCTTATACTACATCATTATTGGTAAGCTACCTCCTTATACTACATCATTACTGGTAAGCTACTTCCTTATACTACATCATTATTGGTAAACTACCTCCTTATACTACATCATTATTGGTAAGCTACCTCCTTATACTACATCATTACTGGTAAGCTACCTCATTATACTACATCATTACTGGTAAGTGTTACGACCCTGGCTCAAAGGCCTGCAACCTATATGTAAACCAACACCAAAACCCTGTGCTCAAACTCAAAAAGCTACTCTATCAAGGAATTACTGGTGTAAACTAAAGTACAAGAATAAAAGACCGTGATAGCTATCTGTTTAACCCACACTCCTCTAACCACAGACACTGCATGTGTGTTATCAGGGCTGGTTTTAAAGCTGCCAGCAGGTAACCAATCAGCAGCAATTAGCTAATTGGCAGCCCTCACCTGCATGCCCCGTGACACAGGAGTGATCAGGCCTGCATGCACAGTGACACAGGAGTGATCAGGCTCCTGGTACATAACACCTCCCCCACCAAACTGGTTGCCCCAGAGGCAACCACTACACAACAACCCATAAACAGAAACAAAAAAACAACTGTGACCCATTAGTTGTCAGGGCCACTACCACAACAGCGATAACGGGCCGGCCCCTGTCGAACACGACCACCAACCGTGTTGTATGCTCCCTTTCAACAGGCCCTTCCACCGATACCGTCCTGTCAAAAATAGACTGCAAACCAAAATCAATCTGAGAGCTAATCTCACTGCGCTCAACAGAACAGAACACAGAAAAACAAAAACCATAGATCACTGATACCACCACCGCGCCCATATCCATCCCACCTGGCACTGGCAGTTCAGGATACTGCAAACCGTGAACATCCAGAGTAGGATGTACCGCCTCAGGTACAGCCCCACCGTCCCTGGAACATGGCAGTATGTCAGTCACAAAAACGTCTGGAACACCATCTAAAATGGCGTCACCCAAAATAACATTGTCCTGATCAAAATCAAAATGGCTGCCACTCAACAGACCAGGTCGCGAAGGCGGCTCCTGCTCCACAGGACACAGGTAACTAGGTTGACCATCACACCTAGTGCATGGCAGAGAATCAGTGTGGACATGTGGATCAATGTCAGAATCATCAACTGACATACTGGGACCATCCCTGCCCACAAGTGAAACATTAGGGACAATAGAGCTACTGTGGGAAGGCTGGCAGCCTAAGTCAGGCTTAGTAGCCTCTCCAACTAGAACGGTGTCACATGAATCAACAGCACCTCTCATAGCATCCTTCCCACACTCATCCTCCAATTCGTTCGTGGCCTCAGCCACCGTACAGGCTGGGAAGACCTTGAGACACTGCGCTGCCATATCATCTCCTGCCACATGCTTCTCCGGCACGCATGTCAACTCTGGTTTCACCACCGGGCCTAACACAAAGGCACAATCAAGAGAATCATTATGCAGAGGTACATCCACAGGGTGCTTTCCAAAATTCTCAACAGGTACACTTTTCAATTCAACAAAGAATGTGTCACTAAGTGTAATGTCCCAAGTCGAAGTATCACCAACATCACTTTTGTCCTTTGACATTTCCCGTGTCACAGCACACACAGGGAACACTCCTAGATGTTTCTGTGCCAGCTCATTAGGGACCTCAGAAACCACAGGAATGGGAGTTACAACTGGAGTAGCCAACACTTTGTCACCAGCCAAATCATTCCCTAGAATGAAGGTGTGAGGTTTTGTCCGCTCCCCACCCACACGCTCCGTTCCTTTAAGGTACTTTGTTGATTAATTGCATTCCCCGCCACGCTCCGTTCCTTTAAGGTTTCTGTGAGGATTCTGTGATGATTGGTCCATGGCCGAACGCACACTTCTAAGTCAAGTATCAATTACCATCACGCACCTGATGTGTGTTCTAATCAGCGCCCCAGAGGGCTTTATATACTCTTTTCCCCCTAATATCGAGGTTGGATCGTCTTGAATATTCCCTGCATCTGCTTTTCTTTCCCGTTCGCTGTCTGTTGCTCTCCAGGGCCCTCATTCATCAACGTGTGCGTAGAACATGTTCTATTTCCACACGTAAGCACAGAATTTAGAATGAGTGTACGCACAGGAATATTGGGATTCATCAACCGTGCGTACACAGGTCCTATGCTCCTCCGTGTTGATGAATACCACTTTGTTCTACCGTCAATGCTCGTGCATGATTATCCATATATGGTCATGAAAGTGAGGAAACACCCCCCATGGGATGTGAAATAATGGACTGACCCGAGCGGAACTCTGAGAAGCTTCACAGAGATCTTTCACTGCTGTCGAACCAAGAAGACACAACGCGCGTGTTTATGGGATAAATAAAAGGCAGACTTGTAAACGGTGATGTCAGATATCAACGGCTCCCTAAGACCATTGCTGCAATTCTGCCTGGACAGCTCAAAATACTAATAAAGACCGTTCGTTGACCACTGTTTGGCGTTGGTTGTGTGTCATTATAACCGTGCTGTAATATGAATGCCTTTATTAGTTGTGTTCGATTGGCTATATGATTTTTAGAGGCATCTATTTTGTTGTCGGTATTACCGACAACAAAATAGATGCCTCTAAAAATCATATACTATTAGGTAGCCTATATGAATTACATATAATAGCAGCCATAGCCTACATTATGCAACAGTAACTTGCGCATACCAGTGTATGCGACGGACCAGTGTATACCTTGTATCATATCATATTCATATAATAGTTTACTCTATCAGCATACCAGCATGTAATATGTTCTTTGTTAGAACTCAACTCGTTCGACAGGCTGACAGACGTGTACACTTACGGTGATGTCGGATATGATATCTATTAACCATGGCTGCCTGGGCAGCGCAAACACAAAGACCGCGCTGGAATATGACTGCCTTTTCCCGTGTTGTTTGATTAATACCCAGGGATTAAAGTTCTCCTCAATTTTATTCTAAATTGCGATGATCTTCCGTCAATTTTCTACCTGCTGCATATGATTTCTAGAGGCATACTACAATCTATTTTGATGTCAGTATTGGGTAGCCTATATAAACAATAATACGAGAGCATATACAAGAACAATGAATCTCACTGCATGTATGATGTAGCCTGCCTTTCAATACATGAACTTGAATTCCATCATGTTTGTGTGCGGGACTCACAAGGCTGTTGTCACAATGGGTGGTACCGGTACAGTAATAATAACAGTCCACACAATATCACGATGGACCATGCCATAGCCTATGTTCTATTAGGACATGATCTGTGACGACAAATGTTCTAGAATGTTTGATTAAGATATCATACTCTGACAGCATGCCTATGATCAACAAAAACACGAACTTGAATCCCATCATATACATAGTCTGTCCACTATCTGGTGTCATTGCAATGCGTTTTCTATTCTTTCTTATGCAGTAAAAAGGGGGAAGAACACTATATCGTGGGTGTTCATATGACTCTGCTTACAGCTTCGAAACTCCACTTGTTTCGTTTAACGTAAAGCCTTTTAAGGCGAGACACTGCAGGTGAATAGTTAAATATACTTTTTTTGTTGATTTTGAGATTTTGTTATATTTTGCTTCCTAAACATGTCTTCTATGAAACTAGTGACAATAAAACGTCAATAACACACATTTAGTTGTTTATTTTACATCATTTTGCCTTATTGCATCCATAAATGTGCACATATTTAATAGGGAAGTGCCTCATTTGCATATATAAACATACATTTCAGAAAACTTGCAATATATTTTTTCTTAGTTTATATGTACATAACAAATTGGGAAAGTTTCATAGTGATATCTATTCAAATATTTTTTGCCTATTAGGGGGTACTACACTGTACTACACTGTTTGTAGCCTGTGTGTAGTTCTGTTCAGTTCAATAACATCATTATTATTATTATTCAGTTATCAGGCATGTGTTTAGGTTGTCTATTACTAATGGTTTGATTAGGTATGGTGTTTGTAAATATCTGTTTAAAAAAAAAAAGTATGGCATTTTACAATACAGAACTTTGAAGGCGTTTTCCCAAAAATGAGTTTTAAGAGTTTTTCCTCATACTCTGAGCCAGAAATCTCCACTTCAGTAGCACTCACATCTTGGTTGTGTGTCATTATAACCGTGCTGTAATATGAATGCCTTTATTAGTTGTGTTCGATTGGCTATATGATTTTTAGAGGCATCTATTTTGTTGTCGGTATTACCGACAACAAAATAGATGCCTCTAAAAATCATATACTATTAGGTAGCCTATATGAATTACATATAATAGCAGCCATAGCCTACATTATGCAACAGTAACTTGCGCATACCAGTGTATGCGACGGACCAGTGTATACCTTGTATCATATCATATTCATATAATAGTTTACTCTATCAGCATACCAGCATGTAATATGTTCTTTGTTAGAACTCAACTCGTTCGACAGGCTGACAGACGTGTACACTTACGGTGATGTCGGATATGATATCTATTAACCATGGCTGCCTGGGCAGCGCAAACACAAAGACCGCGCTGGAATATGACTGCCTTTTCCCGTGTTGTTTGATTAATACCCAGGGATTAAAGTTCTCCTCAATTTTATTCTAAATTGCGATGATCTTCCGTCAATTTTCTACCTGCTGCATATGATTTCTAGAGGCATACTACAATCTATTTTGATGTCAGTATTGGGTAGCCTATATAAACAATAATACGAGAGCATATACAAGAACAATGAATCTCACTGCATGTATGATGTAGCCTGCCTTTCAATACATGAACTTGAATTCCATCATGTTTGTGTGCGGGACTCACAAGGCTGTTGTCACAATGGGTGGTACCGGTACAGTAATAATAACAGTCCACACAATATCACGATGGACCATGCCATAGCCTATGTTCTATATATCTATTCAAATATTTTTTGCCTATTAGGGGGTACTACACTGTACTACACTGTTTGTAGCCTGTGTGTAGTTCTGTTCAGTTCAATAACATCATTATTATTATTATTCAGTTATCAGGCATGTGTTTAGGTTGTCTATTACTAATGGTTTGATTAGGTATGGTGTTTGTAAATATCTGTTTAAAAAAAAAAAGTATGGCATTTTACAATACAGAACTTTGAAGGCGTTTTCCCAAAAATGAGTTTTAAGAGTTTTTCCTCATACTCTGAGCCAGAAATCTCCACTTCAGTAGCACTCACATACACCAAACCTTCCAGTTCTATTCATATCTATGTTCTGAAGGTATTTACAGAAGGGTTTGTTGATATCGCATTCATACCCTGATTTATATCACATTTTATTCCTAAAAACATGGCGAAATATGGAATTTTACCATAAAAATGGACTGAATGGAGTATTTTCTGATTTATGGAGTGATAATAAGAGATATCCAAAATCCCCTCTGTAATAACCTTTGGCTCTAATATGTCAACAAAATGAAACTATAATTTTGAAAATGGCTTTATCCAATGTTCAGATTTCTGTCCTGGAATTATATGCAAATTAGTGCATATTTAAGTAGATAATGCATCATTTGCATATTTAAACATACAATTTCAGAAAACTTGTAATACAAAAAAGTCTTGTCTTAATATAAGTAATCAACTGGGGAAGTTTCATTGTGATATCTATTAGTTAATTCTTTTACCCTATTCACCTGCAGTGTCTCCCCTTAAATATAATCAAAACGTTCCCGTGTTTCTGCGGTCTGTGCGCAAAATAATAACGAGTTGAGATACGCGGAGCGCAGTCAGTCAGTAGCCTACACCCTGTATATTCCGATAACGCTATATAAACCATGCTGCATTCATTCTGAGAGAAAGATCTATTATTCCAAATGCTATTTATAGGGTTTTGACCATAATTACACTACTGTTGCTATTTTACAATAAACTATAATGAATTACTGTTCATACCTACGGGGTGTAGGCTACTGACTGACTGCGCTCCGCCAGTGTAGAAACTAATGCACAGAAGCTCATTTCCTTGTTGTAATGATATATTCTACCACTGGGCGTCAGGTAAGTGTGCTCAGAGCTGTGCGTAGACATAAGCACAAAGTCAAGTTCAAGTTGAAATTGATGAATCCCACTCTTTGCTTAGAAATGATCGTACGCACAGGGTAAGCACAAATCTGTGCGTAAGACACGTTGATGAATGAGGGCCCAGGACTCTCGTGAAGTATCCCTTGGAGAACCTGATTCCCCGTACGAAGCTACGCCTCGTTTATCTGCCCGCTTTACGCGTTGCGCTTTGGTGAGTTTTTGAAACAGTCTTTTTGGATCACCAGTTTTTTGTGTGTTTGTGAAACACCGAAGAGATCCCGTTTTTGTTATACTGTTCTCACCTATTTTTTGTTGTTGGATTTACTCTTTGGATTACCGTATTGCTTTTTCTCTGGACTCTGCTAACTGTGTGTATCACACCGAAGATCAAGTCACTTGGATATTAATTTGGATCAGTCACCTCTCTGTTATCTGTTGTGCGCTGAGCTAACTGGGATTCTCTCTCTCCCTCCGTGTTCCATCTGGAGTGTATGCTGGGGGGATCTGCAGAGCGGCTCAGACGTCACAAGCAAATTCCTCACCAACACCGTCTGGGAGAATCTGCAGAGCCGCAAGACATTCTTCACATGCCAGATTCCCCATTTGTTCTGTTTTCCACCTAATTCAATCTTGTGACTCTGAGAATAAACACGCCCTTGTTTTTGGCTAACTCTGAAAACAACTCTCTCTGTGCCGTTGCGTTTGGGGTCGGTTACAAACCATAACAGAAGGACACCCCCCTTATGGGAATGTGAGAACATACCCCCACAACAACATTGCCTGATACTAAGGGAGAATTTAGCGTGACCTCATGCAAAGGTGCATCCACAAATCCACCCCCAAAGCCCCGAACAACGACACCGGAATGCAAAGAAGAGTTTTCTGAAAACGGCAAAACCCCCTCCAGAATGAGGGACTGAAAAGCACCGGTATCTCTCCAAATTGTTATAGCCTGTTTGGACTCTAGTGCATTAGTCAGGGAAACAAATCCATCCATCATAAATCTTGAGGAACCCTCGAGCTCTTTGTCCACACGTTCGATACTTTCCCCATCACCATCTAACGTTGGCATAGGAGTTCTGCATATGGTTTCTACCAGAGCCACCGTTCTGACATTTTTCTGCTCAAGCACCGGGCACCCAGCAACGATATGACCAGGTTCTTTACAGTAGAAACAGATAATCCCTTCTGGGAATGCACCAGCAGAACCACCCCGCCTAGGAGGTGAAGTTAACTGACCAGCAGACACAGGTTTTGGGAAACGGCCCCCCTGAACAGGACGCCTATCCCTGGACTCAACACGATAGTCCTCCAAAAACACGGACTTGTGTGTCAACACAAACTCATCAGCGAAGACAGCGGCGTCGCCTATCTTCGATACCCTACGCTCGTTTAGATGAGTGGAAACGGTATCAGGAACACATCTTTTAAATTCCTCTAGGAGAATCAACTGTCTAAGCTGCTCTCTTGACTCTGCTTTCTGAGAAGTGCACCACCTGTCAAACAGGTTCTCCTTCTCTCTTCCAAATTCAACATAAGACTGTCCTTCCGACCTGCGATAGGCTCTAAAACGCTGACGATAGGCCTCGGGGACTAACTCATAAGCCCACAATATGGAAGCTTTAACCAGCTCATAGTCAGCACTTTGTTCAAGGGACAGAGCAGTATAGGCTTCTTGAGCCTTACCAAGGAGAACAGACTGCAGCAGCAGCGTCCAGGCCGTATCAGGCCACTTCAACGTGGTTGCCACCCGTTCAAAAAGGGGAAAATACTTTTCCACATCCTTTTCAACAAACGGAGGCACCATCCTAATATTTTTGCCGACATCAAAACCGAAACGCGACTCTGAATGCAGAGCACCCGCCCGCAAGGCAGCATGCTTATAATCAAGCTCCTTCTGCGCACGCTCGTGCTCTAAGTCCTTCAAGTAACGCTCTTGTTGTAGCTGTCTCTCCTTAAGCTCACGCTCATGCTCACGCTCCTTCTGCGCACGCTCGTGCTCCAGCAACATTCTCCTCTCCTCTTGCTGTAGCTGTTTCTCCTTAAACTCTAACTCTCTAAGCCTCCACTCACCCTCTGCACCAGATAATAGCGGAGACACGTCAGACAAAGGAGGCTCCTCCACCCTCGCCACAAGCACCTGCTCTCTAATGAGTAACACCCTTAAAGCACTCAAGGCAGTTGGCTTCAAACGTTTCTCACCTGCAGTAAGCTCTACCCTGTAGTGTACAGCAAGTTCTAGAAGTTGCTCCTTGGAAAACCTCTCCAACATGTCATGAGACGGGTGATCAACAAAGTCCTTGATGGAAGCCATCTTTACTGCAGCAGCGCCACACCCTGCCCACCTTAGAGTCACCAAAAAAAACGGCCAAAAGCACCCTAGCACACACACAATCTACCTAAAGAACCACCAAAGAGCCACTAAAGAAACACTGAAGAACCATGAAGAACCACGAAGAACCACTAAAGAACCACTGAAGACACACTACAGAACCACTGAAGAACCACTGAAGAACCATAAAGAATGCTAATGCCAATACTAATAACCATAAAGGGACGCGGTGGAAATGTGTGCTCTACTGAGCGCACCTTTCTAATTTGCAAAAAAAATTAAATAAAAAACAACCACCCTGAAATAAATAGACGTGTCATACACGCAGGAGGGCAGGTGCTAACAGGTATGCTAACCAAACACTCAAAACAAACAAAACAAATACAACAAACAAACTCAAACAGGTGCGCCTTCTAACCTGATATGACTACTTACGCTTCTACATCTAAACTACAGTCAAAACCGGCCCACCACATGTCTACCCTAAGAAACACTAAATCAGGCCCTACCACACTACCTGTGTTTTTTGGCCCCCTAATCTACCTACCCTTAAGCTAATGCCCTGTAGACCTAACCATCTTCAACCACACCTGCTACCAGCCAAAGATCATATTTGACCATCCACCCGTCCAGTACATGGTATGGTACCAGACAAGTAGATGGTGCTAATCACTTCCCTGACTGCCCCAGGAGTATGTGGTGCACAGGAAGCTAACCAACAACCAGAAAATAATGTCCCTATCTATCCAGGAGTTATGTGGTGCCCACTAAACTATATATTTTAACAGCATAAGTAGTCACATCAAATTACAAACAAATAAGGCATACTCACCTGTTTGATGAAACGGCTCAAGCCCCCATGTTACACGATATGTAACGAACACCACCCAAACCATAGCACCATGACACCCCATGTAACACAAAAAAAAAAACACCAAACAAATTTCTATGGGTAAATATCCCGGACGAGCGCCAGACTGTTACGACCCTGGCTCAGAGGTCCGCAACCTATATGTAAACCAACACCAAAACCCCGTGCTCAAACTCAAAAAGCTACTCTATCAAAGAATTACTGGTGTAAACTAAAGTACAAGAATAGAAGACCGTGATAGCTATCTGTTTAACCCACACTCCTCTAACCACAGACACTGCATGTGTGTTACCAGGGCTGGTTTTAAAGCTGCCAGCAGGTAACCAATCAGCAGCAATTAGCTAATTGGCAGCCCTCACCTGCATGCCCCGTGACACAGGAGTGATCAGGCCTGCATGCACAGTGACACAGGAGTGATCAGGCTCCTGGTACATAACAGTAAGCTACCTCCTTACAAACAGACAGACTACAAAGGCACCTCCCTCAAACTGAACAGTGACATCTCCTTAGCAAATGATCTCAATATGGGCGGCTACGTGGCGTAGTGGGCAAGGTGCTCGCCACGAATACTGGAGACGCTGGGCTCGCCTGTTCGAGCCCAGCGCTCCACATTGCTTTCAGTTTAGCTGGTCATCCGTACTAATACACATTCGCCGTATTAGGGGGTGGGAAACTGATGGGTGGGGATCGGGCGTTGTGGACAGCGACTCCTACAGGTCGGTTGGTGCGCCTGCGCAGTAGAATCAGGAAGTGTCGGGGGCAGTGTGAGCCTCCCACGCGTTACTCCTCGCCACTGAGAGATCGAGCTGCGCAGGTGAAAAGATGCGACTGCTGTTACCTCAAGTACCGGAGGGGACTTGTGCTATGTATGACTTAGTCCACATTGCAGCCGGCTTGTGGGAGGCAAGAAACAGCATTCGTGACAGGGGAGGGTTGAATTGGATGATACGAAATTGGGATGGGAGAAAAATATAGAAAAATGGGAGAAAAAGTGGATAAAAAAAAAAGCAAATGATCTCAATACCTATGCGTGGTTTGAGGCTGGTAATAACAACACCAGCCTACAAGCCACGGCAATGGGGGGGGGGGGGGTCTGCTGATGGCGACTCAGTGTTCAGGGTAACAGAGCATGAGGTGAGGCGGACCTTTAAAAAAGTGAATATCAGGAAGGCAGCAGGACCGGACGGCATCCCCGGCCGCGTCCTAAAAGTCTGTGCCGACCAACTGGCCCCGGTATTCACTGACATATTTAACCTGTCCTTAGAACAGGCTGTCATCCCCACCTGCCTGAAGAAGTCCACTATCATCCCTGTACCTAAAAAATCCAAGCCTGCTTGCCTCAACGACTACCGCCCTGTAGCTCTCACCTCCATAGCCATGAAATGCTTTGAGAAGCTAGTAAAGGGCTGCATCTGCTCCTCCCTCCCCATCAACCTGGACCCCCTGCAATTTGCATACCGCCCCAACAGGTCCACGGAGGACGCCATAGCCCATGTGCTGCATACAGCAGCATCACACCTGGACAAGAGGAAGGGGAACTATGTGAGAATGCTATTCATCGACTACAGCTCGGCATTCAATACCATAGTCCCCTCCAAACTCATAGCCAAGCTCAGGGACCTGGGCTTGAACTATGACCTCTGCCAGTGGGTCTTGGACTTCCTGATGGGCAGACCTCAGGTTGTGAGAGCAGGCAACTGCACCTCCTCATCCATCACCCTCAACATAGGGGCCCCCCAGGGCTGTGTTCTGAGCCCCCACCTCTACTCCCTGTACACACACGACTGTGTGGCTCAGCGGAGTAACAACACAATCATCAAATTTGCTGACGACACAGTAGTGGTGGGCCTGATCTCTGCAAAGGACGAGAGGGCCTACCTGGAAGAGGTCAAGGTCCTGGCGGGATGGTGCCAGGAGAACAGCCTCTCCCTGAACGTCAGCAAAAAAAAAGGAGATGATTGTGGACTTTAGGAGGTCGGGGGTCAAGGACTACAGCCCCCTCAGCAACCGGTGCTGTCTCTCGACGGGGCACCGGTTGAGAGAGTGAACAGTTTTAAGTACCTCGGAGCCCACATATTCGAGGACTTGACATGGACCACACACATTGACAGTGTTGTTAAGAAGGCACGACAACGCCTCTACTTCCTCAGGCGCCTAAGGAAGTTCGAAGTCAGTCAGAAGATCCTTAAGAACTTCTACTCATGTACAATAGAGAGCATCCTGACTGGCAACATCACCTCCTGGTTTGGGAATAGCACTGCACAAGACCGAAGCAGACTACAAAGAGTGATACGTTCAGCCGAACGCACAATTGGAGGGGGGCTCCCCACCCTCCAGAACATTTACAACAAGTGGTGCAGGGGTAAGGCTAAGAGAATCATCAAGGACTCCAGCCACCCGAACAACTGCCTCTTTGAACGGCTGCGGTCAGGCAAGCGATACCGGAGTCTCAAGGCGAGCACAGAAAGACTCCATCAGGCCATCCCCAGGCCATCAGGCTGCTCAACGAACAATAAACACTATACAACAACCATCAAATGCACACAGCACACACATCCACATGCACACACTCACTTTAAACAAACAACACACTGCAGCACCCACTCTCCACACTTTAGATCACCTAAACACACTTTATATTTATTGGTAAAGGATTTGCACTACAACTCGTACACCTTACTGTAAATTGTACCTAAATTGTACCTCATCCCATTTCTGCTTTGCACTATATAGTATTGTATATTAGTACACTGCATAGTATATTGTATATTATATGGTAACTCAGTTACTTCTATTCTGCATCGAACATTGTACATATGTCTATACTGAACACTGTGACCTCTATTTTTACTTCTAATTTACATGCTATACTATTTTATTTCATACTTATCTTGTCTAGCACAGTCTCTGGAGTAAGAAGTAAGAAGCATTTTGTATAAAAGTATTCTGTACTTCTGTATGACAACTATTAAAGAAACTTGAAACTTGACTTGAATTACTGGTAAGCTACTTCCTTATACTACATCATTACTGGTAAGCTACCTCCTTATACTACATCATTACTGGTAAGCGACCTCCTTATACTACATCATTATTGGTAAGCTACATCCTTATACTACATCATTACTGGTAAGCTACCGCCTTATACTACATCATTACTGGTAAGCTACCTCCTTATACTACATCATTATTGGTAAGCTACCTCCTTATACTACATCATTATTGGTAAGCTACCTCCTTATACTATATCATTATTGGAATAGTATTTTTGGAACCTATGGAACCCGTTCTAGTGACTGGCTGGTCCTCAAGGTCCAGTTTGCTCTGAACAGGGTAAATCTGCATTTCGCTACGATGCCCCTCTAGCTCATGGAATGAACTCCAACCGTCCTTAAAGCTTGAGATTCTCCCCTCTGTTGCAGAGTTTAAAACCTTGATCTCCGACCTTTGTCAATCAAGTTGTCGTCTTGTCGTCTTATTGTTATGATTTTATATGCTCTTCTGGGGGCGGGTTTCTGTATCTACACTCGACGTGACTGTAAATGAGGGGGAAACCTCAGTTTAAATAAAGGTTTGAAATTTAATTAAATGAAACGGTCATAGATGTTGTGTGTCGTCGCCCCCCCCCCCCCCCCCCCCATGATAAATGTTACTGTAAGACAAAGTCTGGCTGCTGTTTACGGTGAGGAAGAGTGTTTGTGTTCACACCTTCATCATCTTCAGCACGTCCACGCAGTGGCGTCGCGTGGGTAAAATAACAGGGGAAGCCAAAAAAAATTATTAAAAAAAATTTATTAAATATTTTTATTAATATTTTTTTTTTTGTCAAGTAGTCACCATGTACACTACAGTATGGCTCAAACTTTCTTAACAGATTGCAGAATGGGTACAATACAGTACGGCTCAATACACACAATTGTATAAGGGGATGCAGACCAGAGGTCCTATAAGGAGGTCCTTTGTCCCCACAGCCATCAGACTGTACAACAGCGTATTATAGTTACACCTGTTTTTACACCTGTTTTTACACCTGTTTTTACATCTGTTTTTACACACCTGCTTTTATCTAATCACGCTACTATTTTAATTTTAATATTGATGGGTATGATTTAATTGAATTTTATCATGTACTTATTTTAATTCATGATGCAGACATAACGTGTAACTACTGTATGGGAATGGTCAATGTCTATATACTATGTGATAGTATATTTCCCCAAGGGGATTAATAAAGTATCTATCTATCTATCTATCTATCTATCTATCTATCTAGAGAAAGACGTTTGTCTTGTTTACATCAGGGTCCCCCATTTTCAATTCATAGTGACATTTATGACATACAAGACATCATGACATCAAATATACAGTACTGTTACCCCTAGATCCTGACAGAGTATATACATATGATGGGGAGGGGACTGTACATTAGGAGGGGGTGGGTGGGTGGGAGAGAAATATACATACGGCCGGTGTTGTTTTCGAGGAGGGAGTAGGATTCCGCAGAACACCGGGAGAGAATATGACTGTCTATTAGACAAACGTGACAAGACAAACGTATTTCTCTGGTCTGCATCCCCTTAACAATTGTGTGTATTGAGCCGTACTGTATTGTACCCATTCTGCAATCTGTTAAATAAAGTTTTCATTCATTCATTCATTCATTCATTCATTCATTCACGTGTCTGTTGCGCCGCGCGCCCAGCCATCAGAGCGCTCCTACTGTAAAATGCGGAAGCAGTCATTTCAGCCTCAGTTTTACTCGTTTATAAAAATGATTTAAAATGTTTATTAGCAACGCCAAGCTTTCAAACCCCGCCGCATCTGTGTGTGAAACCCTAATGGAACGCTGGGTACCTTTGACATTTATATCCGATATATTTTGGACCCACCGCTAGCTTTTAAGCAGTGCTTGATGGTGCACATTAACCTGGCTACTACGGAGGAATAAGTTACTGCGTATTCCAGCCCCTGGCTTGCATTGCAGTCATGAAAGGGTATACAAGCTTGCCTGATAACGTTAGTTAGTCCTTAGTCAGGCTGCTCAGTTCTTACCTGGTCAATAATGTGGTCCTCCTCTTGCCAGATAGATTTGTTAAATCATAATATCCACAGTGGTGTGCTCTGCTGGTCCTCAGTACTGTACTGGGATGTCACGTTAGGTAGTCAGGTGGAAACGTGAACTTCTGAGTGCCCCGCCTCCAGGTGGAAAATATGCTGAACGTCTTCCTCCCAGCTCCGTTTTAAACTTTTAGGGTGTGGCACAGTGGCAGTCAGCTCGAATCTGATTGGCTAGGATCGGATTTGGAGTTTGGACTCACTCTATAATGCTGGAAGCCTGGAGAAAGAGACCTACCCACTGCCTCTCTCCTATACTAGCTGCAGTAGTGAGCACAGTCTGACAGTTTGTTAGAGGGAGTGAGAAGGAGAAGAGGGAGACATACAAAAAAAAAAAAAAAAAAAACACAGATGCACAGATGAAAAAGAATGTAAACTATATTAAAAAAATTATATTTTAATTTATTTATTTTTTATTTTTCATATTTCATAATTTGATATGAATTTATAGGGAGGCATGGCTTCCGTTGGCTTCCACAAGGATTCGCCACTGCGTCCACGTCCGCCCGGTTGGCGCTGAAGGTGACGTCTTTGATGTAAGTTACCGCCACTTCGTCCCCGTCGTGCTCCAGATACATTTTCCATTTGCAGTCCTTGAAAAGAGAGGGGAACTGTAGGCTCTCTGGTACATTTGTATTTATTGGTTTAAAATACAGAGACAGTGCTTAGGGCCCGCGTCCACCTAGCGCATATTTAGGACCGCACGCGTCTGTTTTCAATGTATTACAATGGGGGGGGAGCGCATGCGGCCCCATGCGGCCGCCTCTAGGAAGTGCGCTGCCGTCGGCTTCTTTTTTCAGCGCCTTTATGCGGCCGCACAAGCCAGAGAGTTGAAACTGGCTGAACTTTTCTAGAGCGGTGCGCCGAGCGCATATTCAAACAACCAATCACAGCCATTCATCTACCACTGTGTTTGTAACCTGACACCGGAGCTGCCTGCCTGTCTGGCTGTCTCCACACAGACCATTGAGATTCGCGACAAAACTAATAATAATAACTACACGAATACACTACTAAAAAGCTAATAAAAAGCAAAGGGCGAACTGTGGTGTCAGGCAATAACTATATATATAATTAATATACAATAAAGTTATTCAAATATGCTATAATATGTGCAAAACCGCGGCATGGCTGTAGATTTCTTTCTGTCATCTACAAGATGCGCGTCAAGCCAGCTCTGCCGGCGCACTCCCAGCATGTTTCACGGAGAAATATGCGCTAGGTGGACGCGGGCCCTTAAGGAACATTTTACTGTAAATATGCCAGTTTAGCCAGGTTGGCTAATTTTCAACTGTAGTCTCTGGGGCAGGTGACATGAGCACTACAATAATTAAGACATAGTACAATAATTAAAACAATTACAATACACTAAAATACATTAAAACAAATACATTAAAATACATTACAATACATCACAAGCCCTGAGTTAAAACGGTCGCACACTTGACCATCTCTCAACCATGATTTGAAGTTTGATTTAAATGAAGTGTAACTTTGATACTCCCTGAGCAGACTGTTCCAGGTGTGGGCTGCTCTCACGGAAAAGGCTGCCTGACTAAAAATCTCAAATCTGTCAGCAGAACTACACAGTCCCCTCTAGCTACAGACCTGGTATATCTGTCAGCAGGTACATTCAGTACATTGTATGAAAAAGTGAATCGTTCAACTTCACTCAATTGAGAACTTGGCCGCTCTATTGTACAATAAAGCAACAGCACAACCTAGAGGCAGTTTATCGGCAAGGTGCAAATCATCTCCCCACGGGTGCAAAATTACAATATAACATAATGAAATGAAATATAATGAAATGAAAATGACAAGGTATCACAAAAGGACACTTTTTATGTTGACAGTCATTTCGGCAAACCTTAAACTGCACTCAGTGTGAGAAATGAATTGCTTCGAACGCCCATTTTCTTGTCGGACAATGTTTTCCCACACCATGTGGACTTGTGTTCCGAAAACAACAACAACAATTCGACTTCCATCAGTAGACATTCTCTTGTTTAGTAATACATATAAGACGCCATTTGTCGCTCCCACCTGCATAGTCTCTTTTAGTCCTCTTGAAACGAGGGAAAAACGGGGCTATTTTAGGACACGACCGCTTAATGCTAATGGTGTTCCAGTCGGGCAGGAGGGAAAAAAACGGCATTATTTCCATAAGTTGTTGTGTGTGTGTGTGTGTGTGTGTGTGTGTGTGTGTGTGTGTGTGTGTGTGTGTGTGACACCCGCACATCAAAACCCTCAAAATTCCCCCCAGGAATCTGAATGGAGCCCCCCCCGCTCTCCCCTATAACCCCCAGCGCTCCTCGCGCGCACCGCGTCGTACGCTGACGAGGCAGTAATGATCGCGGCCCACAATCTCCCCAGACCCCGGCCACGCGAGCCACAGGTCACAGCTTAACCACACAGGGTTCACAGCGCCGGGCCAATCTATTGTGTGTGGCGGATCACAGAGGAAGACATCTAACGCACTCGTCTGTCGAGCCTCGGCCCTCTGTCCCCCCTACCGTCCCCGGGGTGGGGGTGGGGGGGGGGTGGGGGGGGGGGGGGGGGTGAGCTGGCTCTGGCTTGGAAACACACCGGCGGTGGCCCCCCTCGCGTCACTGGGCCCCCGGTTGTCGTGTCGGCCCCCCCGGTCCGGTCGCGCCAGGGTCTCTCCCAGCCAGGTCCACGGCCGGTCTAATCACTCCGGTATATAGAAACAATGTGCTGTAATGACGTCCGGGGGACACGGAGTGTAGTGTGTGTGTGTGTGTGCGTCTAATGACGACTCATACATAATTCAGCACCTTTCACTCGGGCCCCGCGCGGCGGTGATATCCTCATTAGCGCGGGACCCTCGGCGGGGCCTGTCAGATGGCGGCCGCGACGATCGCGCGGAAGAGAGAGAGGCCCTCGTTTTGTCTGTGAGAAGTGCAGCTGCTGCCGTGACATCGCCAGCAAGAGAGGGGCGAGGGAGAAGAGAGAGAGAAAGAGGGAGAAAAAAAAGAAGAAAAAAAACGCGGTACGGGTTTGTTTTATTTGGTGCAAAAAAAACCTTGGAGTTTGTAAAAACAAGGCTGACACAGAACCTGACACCAGGCAGGGGAAAATAATTAGCTCTCATTTTCTCAGCCTCCTGTTTCCTCCTCTACCCGCTGCGTGCTCTACCCACTAAACCACCACATGTCAGAAGAAATGGGAGGCAATTAGCAGGCTCGTTTCAGCCCCGACGAACACACTGAAAGAGGACTATTTATGATGGGACAATGAACAGCTGAAAGATTAAATAACATTTGCCTTTTTTTTTTTAAAAGAAAATGACTTCTGGCTAAATGGGGGGCTATTTCTGATTAAATTCAAACGGCAAGTGGAGAGAGCCTCGCCTCGCCTCCCCCCCTCCCGGCAGCCGAGGATCTCGACAAAGGAGCGTGAGGCGTCGGGGCGCGTGGCTCGAGATGAAATATTTATTCATGTCTCCCCGTGTTAAAAGTACATGTCTCGTGGTGGCAAAACACGGGCTATGTAGGCCTCGCGGTATGTAGGCCTCGGGGTAAAAAGCCAGTTTGATAAGCAAGAGAATGGTCATAGAAAGTCCGATGGTCGCGGCTGGGTGGTGCAGCGGACTAAGCGCTCGTCACCAACGCGAGAGACACCAGTATCGAATCCGGCTGTCAGCGTTGCGTCCGGCTTGGCAGGCCGTCATACTGGCTCGATTGGCAGAGTCAGCGGGAGGGAAGTCGATGGGTGGTAATCTGGTCATTGTAAACAGCGACTCCTACAGGTCGGTCAGGGCGCCTGCACAGCGAGGGAAGGAACTGGGTAAGGTAGTGTGATCCTCCTACACATTACACCTCACCAATGAGAGTCCGCACTGGCAGGTGAAAAGAAGTGGCTGGCTGACTCCGCATGTATTGGAGGGGACATGCAATAGTCTTCAACCCTCCCTAGACCGACCAGTGGGGGGCACATGCGAGCAACGACCAGGAAGGGGAGGGGGGAATTGGCATAATGACTAAAATTGGGATGGGAGAAAAACACAGAAAAACAGGAGGAGAAAAAGTGGATAAAAAAAAAATAATCCGATGGTCAAAAACACAAAAAAGGCTTGCCGACAGAAAAAGGGATTGTTCAATACTCAGGGTAGTCGTCCGGTCCAACTCCTACTCCGCTCCAACTCCTACTCCGCTCAACTTACTGCTCTCTAACCTAGTGTCAATGTAGTGTGTGGGACTGGGTGTGTGCACGTGAGATGTGGCTGGACTAATGATGCGCAGGTGTGTTCTATCAGTACTAATCATCTACCACCTAATTGACTCTACTCCTTCCGTGACGGACATATCTCCCATCCTTCACATGTCCATGGGAGGGGGGAGGAGATCGGCCTCGGGGTAACAGCGGTGGACGACGGTTTGTTTTGAGCCCCGCGGGCGGAGGTCAGGATGGGAGTCCTCAGAAAGGTCTCTGGGACTTTGGCACCTCCAGCCTGGGCATCAGTCCGGACTGTCACCGTACTAATTAAAAAGACTCTATAGAATAATATAACCCTAATTATAAGAAATAAATACATTTGTAAATACCCATTTGTTTTGTATTAGATTAGATTAGATATTTTTTTATCGTTTTTTTTCGGGCAGTCCGGCAGAGAGAGAGAGAAGAAATATGGGAGGATAGACGGGGGAAGACATTCGGCAAAGGTTGCCGGGTCCGCGAGTCGAACCCGGGACGGCTGTGTTGCACCGCAGTGCTGTACGTGGTGCGCCACCCTGGCCCCCCCCGTATTATAATAATAATAATTATTATTATTATTATTATTATTAACACTGCACGGACTCTGGTGCAGTGTGTTACTTACGGTTTGGACCATGTATACTAGGGGTGGGGGGAAAAAATCGATACGTAGTAGTATCGCGATACTTTGCACAGCGATACTGTATCGATACAGACTTGTGGTTTCATTGCTGGGTTAAGTACTTCTATTCTATTCACATAATATGCTTACTTCATATATCTATTCTATTCACATATATGCTTACCACTTGTATCTATTGCTATGTCCGCCCACTACAATCACGCGAGCTGTCTAACGCCTGTCCTGTCTCCCTGTCTCCCTGTGAGTTGCTGTCCCGGAGTGATGACCGGAGTGTCGGACGTCCCGTGATTAAGATGGGGAGGACGCGACCCTCTCTGTGTGCCCTCCTGTCTCCCTGTCTCCGGCTGTTTCGGCGCGATGACCGGAGTGTTGAACGTCCCGTGATTAAGACGGGGAGGACGCGACCCTCTTTGCGCCGCCCCTGTGCCTCAAATAGATTCGCTATCAGCTCTATCTTAAATTTTTCAAAATGTTCAGTTGCTATTGCATGCACTCATCTGTGTTTCACTACACACATGAGTGCATGCTTACCAACTGTCAGTCTGCAACACTACTATCACCGACATCTAAGAAGGGAGATCCCCCCTTGAATGGCCCTTCTAAGGTTTCTCACCTCCACACTGCCTGTGGTGCATTTTTTCCCTATTGTTAGGTTTTAGTGAGTTTTTCCTTACCTTCGTGTGGGGTATGTCTGGGAGTGTTTGCATTCATTCATTTATTTTGCATTTATTTTAAATTTGTTGGACCTTATGGTGTTCTTGTTTTGTTCTTGACTTATTGTTATGTTTCTTCTTGACTTGTTCAAAGAAGCCGTGTCCGGCCCATGGGGACATTAACGTGTGTTGTCGGGCCTTACAAATAAATTTGATTTGATTTGATTTGATACAGGGACGCCAAGTATCGATATTTTATTTTTTATTTTTTTGTATTTTTTATTTTTTTGTATTTTTTGTATTATTTTTTTTGTATAAGGAAGTTGCATTGTTCATTTCAATACCTGTAATAGTACAGTAGTCCACACACACACACACACAAACACACACACACGCACACATGTGCATTCAGTTAAGTTGGAATATGACTGTAATACAAACAGTTCAGTTTGTCAGGTACATGCAACACAGATTACAGTGTTTACATCTGTCTGCTTGAGAAAATACCATGTTCTGCAATAAAAATGATTGAAGTGAGACGAACAGACTGAACTTTATTTTATTAGATAAAACATGTTGACAAAGTTTTACTTTGCAGTTGAAAAAAGGTAATAAATCGCAATATATCGCAATATTAATATCGCAATACTCAGCATATTGCAATATATTTAGTATCGCAATACTATCGTACCGTGACTCAAGTATCGTGATAGTATCGTATCGCGAGGCCTCTGGTGATTCCCACCCCTAATGTATACCATCATCACTATTACGACTGTCTGATTGAATGACTACTGTTCACTACTACTACTGGCATCACTATTATCATTACTACTCACACTTTGTTCTATGTTCTATTATTATTACTACCTATCCTACCTGTACCCCCCCCCCCTTAATCTGCTATGACATTTGCATTTCCTCAAGGGGATTAAAAACTTGACTTGACTATCATTGTTAACAACAATGACAGCAGCAACAACAACAATAATAATAATAATAATAATAATAATAATAATAATAATAATAATAATAATAATAATAATAATAATAATAATAATAATAATAATAATAATAATAATAATAATAATAATAATAGCAATTAGGGATGCTCGATATTGGCTTTTTTACCGATGCCGATATTGTCCAACTCTTAATTTCCGATACCGATATCAACCGATATCAACCGATACCAATATATGCAGGGTTTCCCCCCCAAAAAACGGAATAATTTCAGGTAATTAACATTACATATGTCTTGTTGTGGAATTAACATAACATTATGCATAGTTTTGACAATAAATAAAATCTGAATTTGTTCTTACTTGCTTGCCTGGGTAAATAAAGGTTATAGAAATGTAAAAAGAAAAAAATATTTCTTTTTCTTTTTAAACCGATACCGATATTTTCCGATATCACATTTTCATGCCAATATCGGTAGGCCGATTATATCGGACATCCCTAATAGCAATACATTTGATTTAGAAGCACTTTTCAAGCAACTCGAATGCACTTGTATTCCCGTTTGTGATGAATACCCTTTTCCAGTCAGGTCAGGGGGTGGCACGGTGGCTCAGTGGTTAACTTAGCACTGCTGCCTCACAGCAAGAAGGTCCTGGGTTCTAAACCGCAGCAGGGGGCCTTTCTGTGTGGAATTAGCATGTTCTCCCCGTGTTCGTGTGGTACCTCCAGGTACTCCGGTTTCAGACATGCATGGTAGGCCGGGACTACAGATGGAAACTAGCTCATTAGCTAACTCTGGCACATTTACATTGATGTGGAAACTGAAGATGTTCAGTGCACTGTCCCTGGGTAAAAAAATAAATAAACGTGGGGCGGCCGGGTAGCGCAGCGGACTAAGCGTCTGTCTACCACCGCAGACACAGTGGGATCGAATCCAGCTGCGGTGCCTCCGGCTTGGTCGACCGTCCATACCGACACAATTGGCAGAGTCAGCGGGTGGGAAAGCCGGTGAGGGTGGGTCCTCCTGGTCGTTGTAAACAGCGACTCCTACAGTTCGGTCGGGACGCCTGCACAGCGAGGGAAGGATCTGGGGGAGGTAGTGTGTGATCCTTCCACACGTTACACTCTCCCAGTGAGAGTCCGCGCTGCCAGGTGAAAAGAAGCGGTGGGCTGGCTACACATGTGTCGGAGGAAGCATGTGATAGTCTCCGCCCTCCCAGACCGACGGTAGGGGGTAGAGTGCGCAACGACCAGGAAGGGGATTGGGAATTGGCATAACGACTAACATTGGGAGGGGAGAAAAACGGAAAAAGGAGGGGGGAAAAGATAATAATTTTTTTTCTTTTTCTTTTTTTTTATAAACAAACTTAAACTCATGTTGCCAGAGGACTATGTTCTGTCGTAGATCGTAACCACCACTCCACTTTAGGATGGTCCTCTCTGTATCAAAGAAGACAATCACACATGTTGATTTTTATCCTGAAGTCATTGCTAGGTAAGCTGCCCTTATATATCTCCAGACTTCTGTCCTTTTATACTTGCTTTTTTAATACCAGACGAGCAGCAAATGGGATGCTTTTAAATTAGCCCTTTATGAAACATGCAACTGTTTTACCTGATGCTATTGCTGATCTGATTATGCTTCTTGCCACTGCACAAATGGCCTTCTGTGTTTGTGTATTTGATTTGTATGTTTTTTGTTTAATGTACATTCTATATGCCCTTGTTTTTATGTTAGAACTTGTTGTGTGCCGTGTTGGTCAGGACTCCCTGGAAGAGGAGATCTTGTATCTCAACGGGACATTGCTGGATAAATAAAACGTTTAAATAAAAAACCCGGTGGAGTCGGTGTGTGACGTGTAGGGCTGACCCCTATTAGTCGATTAGTCGACTAATCGGTCGAAAGGAGCCGTAGTCGACTGGCCAACCTCTTAGTCGAATATATATTAAAAAATTATTTTTTCTTTTTTTTTATATCATTCTTTCCAAAAGAAAATAGGCCTAGAAGCGTGGCTAACGCTAATGGCACGCATACCAGAGGCTAACTGCCTACGAAAACAGGCACAGAGGCACTGAAAGAGGATTTCACCCATCTAATGAACACACTAGACTAGACAAATATCAAGATGTATCCATCAGTGGACCAATTGCATGCTTTTGCAGAGGACAAGAAGCCTTCAGTCGACTCCTTCAGACATTAAGCACCCCCCACAGCCCAAATGGAATGACAAAAAAATCATAGTCGACCATACAAATCCTTAGTCGGGGACAGCCCTAGTGACGTGAAACCACCACGGACTCACCAGCTGCCCTGACCCTGCTCTCCAGTGATAACCAAACACCAGCTCCAGGTTCACGGTCTTCCTCGCTTCATGCATCTCTTCCCACTCATCCTGGGAGAATAGATTAGACTCGATTTGTTTCAAATGTATCGTCATCATGATGCAGCACAACAGTACAGTACAACGAAAATAAGTTTGGCGTCGTCCAACCAGAGTGCAAAATGTAACAGTAAAGTGCAATAGAAATAATATACAATGTACCGTGATTAAACTATAAATTAGTACTACTGAGTAATAGTGCTAATCAGATGTATGTACAGAGTTCGTAGTATTAATATATAGTGATACAGGTATACAGACACTATATGGTAGTAAGTCGTACTGGCCAGCAGCATAACTATAGTAAGAGTAGGTAAGGGATATGTACAAATATAGATATAGTATCTACGTATGTAAAAAAGGATTATATGCAGGTATAGACAGATGTGGATATATATATACAGTACACACTGACTGTATGAGGTGTAACGTGACTGTATACACTGACTGTATGAAGTGTAACGTGACTGTATACACTGACTGTATGAAGTGTAACGTGACTGTATACACTGACTGTATGAAGTGTAACGTGACTGTATACACTGACTGTATGAAGTGTAACGTGACTGTATACACTGTACTGTATGAAGTGTAATGTGACTGTATACACTGACTGTATGAAGTGTAACGTGACTGTATACACTGACTGTATGAAGTGTAACGTGACTGTATACACTGACTGTATGAAGTGTAACGTGACTGTACACACTGTACCTTCAGCAGCGGCGGGAAGTTAACGAGGCCAAGGTAATCACTGGTCAGCTTCTTGATTTCACTCTGGCAGAGAGGAAAATGCCGCATTAATAACACAGTTGGTATGAATTCATCCACTTTTTTAGATTCGATTCGATTGTAAATGTATGAATTTGATACTTTTCATACTTTATACTTTTACTCCACTACATTTAAAAGGAAATACTGTACTTTTTTACTCCACTACATTTACCTGAACCCATCAGTTACTAGTTACTTTGAAGACAAGGATTTTGCATAGAAAACATGTCAAACATTTATGAAGATTATATTCACAGCCTGTCGACTTCAAGAGGACCAGAGCAAAATTACTGGACCACATACCACTTTAACAAAACCTTTCATCAGAGCAGCATAACTGGACCACATACCACTTTAACAAAACCTTTCATCAGAGCAGCATAACTGGACCACATACCACTTTAACAAGACCTTTCATCAGAGCAGCATAACTGGACCACATACCACTTTAACAAAACCTTTAATCAGAGCAGCATAACTGGACCACATACCACTTTAACAAGACCTTTAATCAGAGCAGCATAACTGGACCACATACCACTTTAACATGACCTTTAATCAGAGCAGCATAACTGGACCACATACCACTTTAACAAAACCTTTCATCAGAGCAGCATAACTGGACCACATACCACTTTAACACAACCTTTCATCAGAGCAGCATAACTGGACCACATACCACTTTAACAAAACCTTTAACCAGAGCAGCATAACTGGACCACATACCACTTTAACAAAACCTTTCATCAGAGCAGCATAACTGGACCACATACCACTTTAACAAAACCTTTAATCAGAGCAGCATAACTGGACCACATACCACTTTAACACAACCTTTAATCAGAGCAGCATAACTGGACCACATACCACTTCAACAAAACCTTTAACCAGAGCAGCACAACTGGACCACATACCACTTTAACATGACCTTTAATCAAAGCAGCATAACTGGACCACATACCACTTTAACACAACCTTTAACCAGAGCAGCATAACTGGACCACATACCACTTTAACAAAACCTTTAACCAAAGCAGCATAACTGGACCACATACCACTTTAACATGACCTTTAATCAGAGCAGCATAACTGGACCACATACCACTTTAACATGACCTTTAATCAGAGCAGCATAACTGGACCACATACCACTTTAACATGACCTTTAATCAAAGCAGCATAACTGGACCACATACCACTTTAACATGACCTTTAATCAAAGCAGCATAACTGGACCACATACCACTTTAACATAACCTTTAATCAGAGCAGCATAACTGGACCACATACCACTTTAACACAACCTTTAACCAGAGCAGCATAACTGGACCACATACCACTTTATCAAAAAAAAAAAATATATATATATATATATATATATATATATATATATGCATGTATGCGTACAGTCAGATCCATAAATATTTGGACATCAACACAATTATCATTGCACAATTATCAGAGGAGAGGAGAAGAGAGGAGGGGAGGGGAGGAGAGGATGGGATGGGAGAGGAGGGGAGAGGATGGGAGAGGAGGGGAGCGAAGAGGAGAGGAGAGGAGGAGAAGGAGGGCAAATCAGCAGAAATTGCAAAGCAATTGGAATGTCTTTCAGAGTGATGGAGAGTTCACACAGTTTTGTTCACACAATTCTGCCCCCGATATTAAAAATCCTTGACGGTGACGTGTTGTCGGAGGACCTTACCTTCAGGTGCATGATGTGACCTTTCGACTTGACCCCCATGTCCCTCATGTCTGTTTCCGTGAGGAGCAACAATCTCTTGCCTGTGATGTGGTTTTCCTTAAATAGGTCAGCGTACAGCTGCATGCCATATGCCCCCTCGCCTGGGAAACCGGGCCGGAAGACAATAAACCTCCATTTTCATAAACAAGTACTTAAAACCCCCAAGGTTTAATTTGATTTGGGACGGTCTTTTTTGCGACAAGGCGGCTGGACGGTTTTTTCAAACAAACCTGCTTTGAATATCTGTTGCATCCAGAAGTACTGTGGGCACAGACACATGAGAATATACCGTGTTAGTATTCGCTTAGCAAACGGTGCGTCGTGTCGTGTGAGAGCTGTACTGGCAATACACAATACGGTAAACTAGTAGTAGTAGTAGTAGTAGTAGTAGTAGTAGTAGTAGTAGTAGTAGTAGTAGTAGTAGTAGTAGTAGTAGTAGCATGGGGGAGGGGGGGGGGTACAGGTATGGGCAGGGTGATAGCAGAAGACATAAATACAGGCAATAAAATAGAAAAGTTAAAATAGGCAGTGTAAACAATGTAATTAACTCTCAATATATACGCATGTGAGCAAGTAGGCAGTGTGATCAAAGGTGCAGATGAGGGTCTGTATGTATTATATTATACATTACGATAAATAGATTCAGAGTTTTATTTGCCACATGGAAGCAATTCAATCATACAGTTTTCATACAAAATCATAAATAACGTTCTACCATGGGGATCAGGAAGAAGAAGAATTCTTATAGTTACCTGCCCCCTATTCCTAAACTAAACAAGTATTACTTGATGGTCGACGTACAACCTAATTTACACAAAATAATTATTCATACCATATACAAAGAAACAAACAATCCACAGATTAAACAAGAACAAAAAAAATAATAATAATAATAAAAAAAAAGAAAAAAAATCTCACTATTCAGATTCACATTTGAATTTCATACTGACTAAATATATTTTAATTCTTTTTTTATTTACTTGGAGGAGCGGTCTATTGTAAATATGGTTACAATAAACACTAGAATCTAAATACATACTATGAGTAAGTATATACAGTATATACACAGGTGCAGTATATACATAATAGGGGTGGGAATCGCCAGAGACCTCACGATACGATCGTATCGCGATACTAAATATATCGTGATACGCTGAGTATTGCGAATTATTATTATTATTATTATAATTTTTTTTTATCAAATTTTATTTATTACCTTTTTTCAACTGCAAAGTAAAACTTTATCAACATGTTTTATCTAATCAAATAAAGTTCAGTCTGTTCATCTCACTTCAATCATTTTTATTGCAGAACATGGGATTTTCTCAAGCAGACAGATGTAAACACTGTAATCTGTGCTGCATGTACCTGACAAACTGAACTGTTTGTATTACAGTCATATTCCAACTTAACTGAATGCACATGTGTGTGTGTGTGTGTGTGTGTGTGTGTGTGTGTGTGGACTACTGTACTATTACAGGTATTGAAATGAACAATGCAACTTTGTGGTGACTGTATCCCTGTATCGATAAAGTATCGCCACGCAAAGTATCGCGATACTACTACGTATCGATTTCCCCCCCCCCCCACCCCTAATACATAACCTAACCCAACGTAGAAGATGTACTGACCACATGTTCCTCGGTCCAGGCGTAGATGTCGAGGGTGGGCAGCAGCTGCGGAGGAAGCAGAGGAGAAACGGAAATAGCACCAGGGAATATTCTGCTGTGATATTTCAATTCAACTTTATTTCCAGACACTTAGTAGTGTTTAACCCTTTCACTACTGTCGGATTATGACATGTATAATCATGGAAATAATAGCAGAAACATTCTATGGGTACATGTATAATCATGTAAGCAGGTCCTGGTTTCTTGGCTCTCTCCCCCTCTCTCTCTGTGGCACAACAGAGCACCAAGATCTTAATCAGAGACCATAAATACTCACACACACACGATGGCCTAAATACAAAAGGCACATTCATTTTCCCAAGACGCAGAGTTGGAGCAATAGCTTTAACTCAATTAATTTGACACGAAATGCCACAAGTAACTAAATTATGACTTGACTAAGATTACCCCGAGATTAGGGGACCGGGCCAGGTAGAGTTTAAGTACTAACGATAAGACACAAATCAATAAATCTTTCTCCCTCCCTCACACACCAACACACACACACACACACACACCCTAGTACACACACACACACACACCAACACACACACCAGCATACACACACACACACACACCAACACACACACACACCCTAGTACACACACACACACACACACACACAATAGCACACACACACACACCAGCATACACACACACACACACCAACACACACACCAGCATACACACACACACACCAACACACACACCAGCATACACACACACACACACACACACTAACACACACACACACACACCCTAGTACACACACACACACACAATAGCACACACACACACACCAGCATACACACACACACCAACACACACACCAGCATACACACACACACACACACCAACACACACGCAGGCACACACACACCAATTATATGACGTGCCATGGAGAGGGGTGAAAAAAAGATCGGGGGAGGAAGCCAGGACACTTCTTTTTTCTTGAGAGGAACACACTGTGGCCGGCCGGTCATTTCACTTTGTGTTCAAACTACTAGTATTATTGTTTATTCCACTTTTTATATCTTATCTACTTTCATACCTTGTTCATTCATTTTTATATAATAAAACTACCTCAAAAGTGTTTCATTCTTTACTTCTTTTTAAATCTTATTACCGATCGGGTTCTCAAAAGGTTCCAGACCCGACAATTTGGCTTCCCTGGGGTGGGCCAAACCCGCTGTGAGAGACGACCACGGGCACCAACACTGAAAGGTAAGAATAAATATGCATGGTTAAAAAAAAATAGAATAAAGAAGTGTGGCGCCCGTGGGACTCTCGGAGTGGGTTTGTGACCTCTTTCAATTTATAATGAAATGTAAAAATTGCTAAAGATAAAAGTGAACTAAAATAAATGCTTTTGATTGAAAGTGAATGAGCAAGGTGCAAAGTTACAGTACTATTTTGAATGTTAACAAATTAATTCAATTTTTTTCCCCATAACCCTAATCAAATACAATTATTGTGTGATTCTGTCCTTTTTCCCCACTGCTGGTGTGATGTTTGTTGAATGAAAAGTCCTTCTCTATAAGGCAATAAGTAGTGTCATAAGTTAGAAGTGACCCATTTATTAAAGATAGACCTCGGGGAGGCCTGACTAATATAGCAGGGACTTAGACCCTATAGTCAGAGTTGTTTTAAGTAGACATACAAATGGATTGCAGGTCTGAAGTGCGGGAGGATTACACCCATGTTACGATTAAAGGCGCAATCGGCCTTTTCTTAGTCCTGGGATAGTGTCTCAAATGCGTCAGTCGACTGCAATCCTAGTCTGCAAAATAAGCTTAGTTAATTGCCAAGTTAGAGCAATAAGGGTTTGAGTGTGTGTGAATGTGCTAGATGAAAAGCAGTGTGTTTTAATGATATTGTATTGGGTGATTACATTGTATCTTAAACAGAAAGGCTCGGATGGAGTGAGAAACTTGTCATATTCTTCAATTAGCCCGCCCATATACGGGTAGAAGCATGGCTGATTATTATGACAATTTCAAAGAACATACGAGTCTTTGAGATACTGACGTGACGGGGTTGGGTTTATTGGGGAATATTGGCAGTGTGTTTTAATCGGATTGTGTGGGTGGTTAAATTGTATCTTAACAGAAAGGCTCGGATGGAGTGAGAAACTTGTCATATTCTTCAATTAGCCCGCCCATATACGGGTAGAAGCATGGCTGATTATTATGACAATTTCGAAGAACATACAAGTCTTTAAGATACTGTCGTGACGGGGTTGGGTTTATTAGGGAATATTGGACTGGCGCTTTCATTGATTCTAGATTGGACTGGCGAAATTATTTCAGTATTGGACTGGCGCTTCCATTAATTCTAGATTGGACTGGCGCAATTATTCCTAGATTGGACTGGTGCAATTAAGGGGAACAACTTTGGCATGTTTATACTAGTTCCCAAGGTACAGAGGCACGCTAAATAGTTTGGATAAATAGACTGTACTATTTCATTTAGTTAATTCGATTAGCTTTTTCACACACACGTGAAATTGTTGCAGTCTAGACGGTATATGTAGTACATTTAATATGATACACTGAATCCCATTATTGACTGGAATACCACGTTTGGCTGATTGATACTAAATCGATTTACAAAACAAAACAAATTGAGGTACAGTTGAATCATTTTGTCGTGCTGCTTGGTCCGGGTGAATTTCTCTCCCTCCATTCCACCCCAGCAGAGAATCACACGTTTTTCCCGCCTTTTTTTTCCTTTCTTTTTTCACACACACACACACACACACACACACACACACACACACACACACACACACACACACACACACACACACACACACACACACACACATACACACACATACACCCAAAACACATTCCCCTCTTCACACACACACACACACACACACACACACACACACACATACACACACACCTAGAACACATTCCCCTCTTCACACACACACACACACACACACACACATACACACACACATGCACACACACACACCTAGAACACATTCCCCTCTTCACACACACACACACACACACACATACACACATACACACACACACACACACACACAAAAAAAAAAAAAAAAAAGAAAAGAAAAAGGCTTTACACAAATACACACACACACAGATCTTTCTTTGCCCCCCCCCCCAGCACTATAAATACTATACACACACACACACAGATCTTTCTTTGCCCCCCCCCCCCCCCCCCCAGCACTATAAATACTATACACACACACACACCCACACACAGATCTTTCTTTGCCCCCCCCCCCCCCCCCCAGCACTCACTTATTTAGATAAATAATATACACACACACACACACAGACACACAGATCTTTCTTTGCCCCCCCCCCCCAGCACTCACTTCTTTATATAAATACTGTAACTGAGGGGTACAATTCCCTGACTGTATTGATAAGTATGGTATCATTAAACCACTACCGCTTTATGTACTTTAATTACTGGCCATACAGTACATGATATATAAATATGATGAACACTTCCCACATTGAATCGGTTCCACACAAAGGTATAATCAAGTATTTATTGCAGCAAAAGGTACATAATATACGTCTCTATTATACTTTGGATGCGCTTATAAGGCAAAGGAATATGCGTAGGCAAATCAATAATTAATGTCCATTCTCTGGTTACGCAGGAGGTAATTATACAACCTGAATCTTAGGGAATTATATCTATGGTACACTAGTAATATATAGCGGGAGATACTGGAAGGGTCCCCCCGGTTGTAAGCCAGCAGGGGTAGAGGATCTGTCGGTAGTAGAGAGTCTGGTCAACGATGACTAAGGAGACTCCAAGTACAGGAGACGGTGCAATAGCCTCTTGATCCACAGACGAATACAGCTGTTCTCCGTGGACTGTAGCTCCACAGTGAAGAAAGCTAGCCGGCCTCAGGCTCTCTGAGGCGCCGACTCGACCTGGCTCCTCACAGGGTAAATCCCACACGTGTAGGCGTCGACGATTCTCCGCTCCATAAATCACAGGACCAAAGCAAATATAATCCAGCCGCAAAGGGCTATGCAGTCGTCGGGTAGATTAATCCAGTGTACATGTCCACACGGTTCTCGTCTAGGTCTCCTCGGGTGAAAGCGCCATGAAAGCAGCCCAGCCTGGATAAGCACTCTAGCTGATACGAGGAAGCGTTGGTGATGCTGGTCACTGTAGAACTTTAGCCGCACGATACACTATACACAAATAGACTATTACTGACTTAATAGAAATATGTCGCACTCGACGGTATAGCGCCAAACTCTGACAATTCAGTTATTAATTCGCACGCGGTCTCAATGCTCTATTTTGGGGCCAAACAGGCCATACTTCACCGCACGGAGTATCGTGGGTGAGGCTTCAACTTATTGGGTAACTCTTGACTTCTGACTAAGGTGCTTCTGTATTCACCTGCGCCATATTTATATGCACGGCGAACAAACTAGTGCCAACCTCATCTCTGTCTCGTAGTCCTGGGCAAGGCCGGTGACTTTGTCTTGATGGTGACTTTGAACCTGACTCCGGAGGCATGGCTCTGGCGCCTGTGGACCGCTGTCCAATAGGAGAATGAAATATTATGGTCTGGGCTAAAGGGATATTCCGTGTATATGTACAAGGAATATACAAGGGATATCAAACGATATACAAATACTATGCAATATATATCAATCAATAAATATATATATTCGGTTTAATCTGATCCTTTGTAACAGCCGCCCCCTAATTAGTCCCACCTAATTAGCTAAGCAGAGACAGATTAACCGCACTGTCCACTACTCAATGTCTGTTGTGAGGGGTCGGGCAGTTCACAAAGTCATGGGGTCATGGTCGTCATCGATAGTATCGGGGAGCCTTGGCAGTTCTATTAGCCTCGCCACGGGTCGGGTGTAGATCCGTCCTTGGACGAGCACTTCGGCTGCTCGGACCTTTCCGTCGGCACCGGTGATCACTTTGCTTACGCGGCCAGCCGGCCACATAGCTCGGGGTAGTGACTGGTCGATAATCATGACGACTGTTCCTTCTGTCAAATTGTCTCTCTCTTTCACCCATTTCTGGCGGGTCTGTAGAGACGGTAGATAGTGGAGTAGGAAGCTGTTCCAAAACTTGTCAGCCAATACTTGACTGTACCTCCACATTCTTCGGCCGTTCGCTTCTTCAGGCCTGTACATTGTCTGTGGTAGCGCGGGGTCCAGCCGCCCCATCAAGAGTGTGTTGGGGGTGACTGGGTCGACATCTGCTACGTCACTTGAGACGTAACCGAGGGGCTTTGAGTTCAATACTCCCTCGATCTCCGTGAGGACTGTCATTAGGACTTCTTCCGCCACGGTCTGGGCCCCAAGCACGGCGTACAGGGCTGTCTTTATTGAACGTACTTCTCGTTCCCAAGTTCCACCGAAGTGAGGTGCGTTCGGGGGATTAAACTGGAAGTCAATCTGGGATGGAGCGAGGTGGGTCTTAAGTTCTGGGCCCATAGCTTGGAAGCTCTCTCTCAGCTCTCTTTCTCCGCCTTTGAAGTTTGTCCCGTGATCAGACAATAATATAGACGGTTTGCCTTTCCGCAATGTGAATCTTCGGAAGGCCATAAGGAATGAGTCTGTGCTCATGGTTGGAAGGAGTTCTATATGCATCGCTCGGGTGGTCATGCATTTGAATACAATACCCCACCGCTTCTCGGTTCCTCTTCCTTTCTTTATATACAGCGGGCCGAAACAGTCCATACCGGTGGAGTGAAAGGGCTTGTCGCCGAGTCGGCGGCGACAGGGAGGTAGGTCAGCCATCCGGGGTATACTGGGCTGCGCTCGCCACTTACGACAGTCTAGACAGGTTCGCTGGAAGCGCCGCACTGCTTCTCTCCCTTGCAGTATCCAATAACGACGTCTGATCTCCGCAAAGACTCTCTCTGCCCCGGCGTGATGCACATCCTCGTCGTATTTCTTTATGATCAGCTCTGTGACCTTGTGTCGGCTGTTTAAGACTATCGGGTACTTGACGTCATCCGGTAAGTCTGGAGCTCTCCTCAGACGACCACCCACTCTGATGAGACCATGGGCGTCGCTCTCGGGGGCTAGGTGGAGCAGTCTGCTGTCTGATGGGACGGGCTTTGCTCCCTGTAGACAGTCTAGCTCATCGGGGAACGAGTCTCTCTGGGCTCGTTGTAGTAGAAGAAGTTCTGCTTCTTCGTAGTCAGCTGCTGTAATGTCAGTAGTGAGCTGAACCTCTGGGTGGTGCCACAGGAATGTCTTTAGCTGCGCACTCTCTAGGGTGAGGCAATCGTCTATGTCGGGGTCTGTGGAGACGAGTGTGTTCAATCCACAGAACATAGATTTCTTGTTTTCGGCCTCCTCTTTACTCGCTTCCCGTGGGGTGGGTGTAGGCCACTCTTCTTCCGGGAGCTTGAGGAACTCTGGCCCGTCACTGTATAGGTTGTGACGGGTGAGGTCATCCAGGGACATTCCCCGGGTGATGACGTCAGCTGGGTTGTGTTTTGTGTCCACATACCTCCAGCTTGCTACTTCTGTTAAATCTTGAATCTCTGTGACTCTGACTCCCACGAAGACCTTGTATCTGCACGAATCAGACCGGATCCATGTGAGTACTGTCGTGGAGTCTGACCACAAGATTGTTCTTTGCACCGGAATGGTGAGTTCACGTTGGATTAACGTGGCGAGTTGCGCTCCTGCTAGGGCTGCGCAGAGCTGTAGACGCGGGATAGATTGTTGCTTTCGTGGGGCTATTCTTGAGCGAGCCAGGATGAAAGCAGTATGTATTTCTCCTCCCTCCTCTCGGGCACGCAAGTAGGCCACCGAACCGTAGGCTACTTCGGAGGCGTCGCTGAAGACGTGCAGGTCCATCTGGCACGTCTCCGGCCTCACTGTGGGTGGGAAGTAGCTGCGGCGTATGTTGACACCTGGGAGTGAGCTGAGTTCCGTCTCCCACTCTCTCCATGTGGATGCAAGGTGTTCGGGTATGGGGTCGTCCCAGCCCTGGTCCTTGTCCCATAACGCTCTTACAATCATCTTTGCCCTGGTGGTGTAAGGTAGAATACATCCCAGCGGGTCATATTGTCTGGCGAGTGTTCTGTATACACTCCGTCTGGTGGTCGGTAGTGCAGTCGACCTTCCCTGCTCCTTGGTCAGGGGTGTGTGTTTATAATGGAGCGAGTCTGTTTTGAAGCGCCAGACTAGTCCTAATGTCATTTCTTGGGCTTCTCCTGGGATGGTCGCCATCCAGGTCTCGCTGCTTGCTGCCTTGTCCTCGGGGGAGAGGCTGCGCAATACTTGCGGGTCGCTGCTGGCCCACTGCCTGAGATCAAAGCCGCCTTTGATCAGGGAGGCGCGGAGCTTGAGTAGAAGGGCCTCGGCTTCTTCTGGCGTCGAGACGCTTTGCAGACAGTTGTCCACGTAGAAACTATTTCCTACACTTTGTCGGACCTCTTCATCAGCTGCTGGGTCCTCTGCGACGTGTTTTTGCAGTGCAAACGTAGCACAGCATGGGCTGCATGTGGTTCCGAAAGGGAGGACTTCCCATTGATAGATGGCTGGTTGCTCATCCCCGATCCTCTCTCTCCATAGGAACCGCAGCAGGGGCTTGTCCTCCTCCACTAGTCTCACCTGCAGGAACATCCCTTTGATGTCGCCGCTGATGGCCACCTTGTCTTGGCGGAAACGTAGTAACACGCCTAGTAGAGAGGGGCCGAGTGTTGGGCCGGGCAAGAGCTCTTTATTCAGATTTTGTGATCCGATCTGGTAGCTGCAGTTGAACACAATACGATCCTTGCCGTTGTGGTGGACTTTGTGGTGCGGCACGTACCATGATTCGGTCGTCTGATCGGCCTCTTTAATGTCAATTTTCTTTATGTGTCCCGCTGTGATTAGCTTGTTAATCTCAGCGCGGTACACCGTCTCTTGAGCGGGGTCTCTGGCTAGGCGCCGCTCTGTGTTCAATAGATACCGCTCCGTCGCTTCTTTTGGGGTGTGGAAGGTAGGCATACCCTCTCGCCTCAGGAGTGGAGTTGCGTATCTCATCACTCCGTTGACTTTGACTCTCTTTGTTCCTTGCTCGAGGAGGGCTATAGCGTAAATGTCTTCCTTGGAACGAATGTCTTTCTTTTCGTTCTTAAAGGGCATTGTCTCTAGTGTCCATAGCCTCTCGACATGCTGTAGGAGGGTGGTGTCTTCTTCTGTCACTCTGGAGTGGAGGCAGTTAGTGGCTGCTGTTCGGTTAAGAGACTTAGCGAGGGGGCCTTGTAATGTCCATCCTAGGCGGGTCTCGACTGCTGCAGGACAGCCTCTGGGCCCTGTGTGGACCCGGTCTATCGGGACAATGAGGTCTGCATGGTCGGAGCCTATCAGCAGGGTCGGGGTGGCACCGTCTATGAGCGGTATAGGTAGTTGACGCAGGTGCACATATTTATCCATCAGCTTGGCGATGGGGTAGGTGTACTGCGACAGGCCTATTTCTTGGCTGGTGAAAGCGTTAGTAATCCTATACCGTCTCTCTGGCTGCCCGCTTGCTGCGATAGTGAAGGAGACATTCTCGCCCTTTATTGTCTTTAGATCTCTTCTTATTGTCCGAATCGTCATCTGGTTTTCGCTCCCCCGCAGCCCCAGCTGGGCCGCAGCGGACGCGAGGAGAAGGGTCTTCTCTGACCCGTCGTCAAGGACGGCGTAAGTGTCCATGACCTTATCTTGGTAACTCAGTGTTACGCGGACCACCTTTAAGAGCACCCGGGCGCCCCCGCTGCTGGCGGGGTCAATGTACATAACACTTGCCTTTGTGCTGCTTGAGGGTGCAGGCTTTCTTCTGTTACTGTCGTGTAGGACATCTAGGTGGGCTCCGTCACACCGACTACACCTCTTCTTTAAGCGGCAATCGGCTGCCATGTGACTGCGCGCACATCGGTAACAGCGTCGGTTGGACTTTATCCATTGACTCACCTCGTCGGCGGTCATCTTCTTGAATGTGTCACATTGTGACAACCAGTGTTCCTTTTCGCAGTACGGGCACACCATCTTCCACCTCTCTTTCATCGAGGGGGTACTGTGGTTCTTGCTGCTCGGTACTGATTCTGATTGGTGCATGACGGCCACCAATCTTCGGCCATCGTTTGCTCTCCTAGGTCCCTCTCTGGAGCTTGGGGTGCTCCGCATGAACGTATCCAACCGTAGGCTGTTGACTTCTCTCGCCAGGAAGTCGGCTAGGTCTAGGAGGGATGGCTCGGGACCGTTAGGATCACGGTGGTCTCTTTGCCGCCTGAAGCGCTCTTGTCGGGCGGGCGGAAGCTTCTCTAAAATCCTCTCGACATTAGAGTTCGCGTACAGTTCGTGCATACCCTTTTCTCTTTGCGCCCCCAGCATCCCTACCAGGGATTGTACCTTGATAGACAGGTCATCTAGTGAGCGATTGTCTGTGGCTGGGGGTAGGCGGTCAATATGCCTTATCTCTTGTATTACGTAGTCCCATATGCGTCCATATCTTTGGTCGAGTGCTGCTAGAGCCGCTATGTATGGGGTAGTAGAGGTGGCATAGGCCAGCACTATATTGTGCGCTCGGGGCACCTTGAGGTGCTTCAGTAGGATAGCATACTTGTACGGTTCATCAGCTACATCGGACATCATTGTCTCTAAGCACATTCGTAGCTCCGTGTACTGTGCTCTGTTCTCGTGGGTGAAGTCCGGAAACGTCGGTGTGCCAATGTATGATGCCATGGATGGCTGGCACATCGGTGAGCGTTGGAAGAGAGGCCTCCTAGGCGAGTCTCCTCTTACGCCTCTTGGTGGGCTGGTACCTGCTGGGTACCATGGCCCGCGTATCCAGGTGCTATTCCTCGGGGCTGGTCGTGCGTCAAGCTCACCCGTGAATTGAGTCGGGGGTCTGTAGCGCAAAGCCGCGGGGGTAGAGCCTGGGCTGTACTGGACCTCCTGGTCCTGTGGAGTACTGTGCTGCTGTCGGGCTTGACTCTCCTCCTCTCCCTCTTCTTCTTCCTCTGGCAGGTCCTCTAGATCCTGTAGTCGTCTATTTAGCCTCTCCGCGGTGTAGACCGTTTCTTCCTTGTAGCTGGGTCTCACTTGGACTGGTCGGGGAAGGGGTTCGGAGGGGGGTATAGGCTCTCTCTGGTGGTCGGGCTCAGGGTCGCTTGATCGGGTAGGGGAGGGTGCCCTTGACCCTTGTCTTGACGAGGCCCTGGAACCCTGTGCGGAGGGAGGGGGTGTTGCCCTGGTGATCAGCTGCTCCATTATCCGCGCTTGTAATCGGTCGCGCTCGGCTTCGCGCTTGGTGAGAGCGAGGTCGCGCTCTGCTTCTCTTTGGGCACCGGCAGCGGCGTGCTGGGCTTCGGCGGCGGCGCGCTGGGCTTCGGCGGTGGCGCGCTGGGCTTCGGCCCGGTCCCTTACCATATTCTCTTCCGTCTGAAGGCGTCTAATCTCTAGACGTATACGATCTTCGTCGCTCCGTTGCTGCGCTTGAAGGCGTTCTCTTTCCATGGAAGAATGTTCGCGCTCACTAAGCGTCTGTGCTTGGAGTCGATCGCGCTCTGTTGAGGCTGCTAGGCTGGCGAGGAATGCCTGTGCCAGCATCTTGTCCGCCTCGCTGGGGGAAGACGCTGGTTGAGGTGATCCGCTCCTGGCAGTACTCGTTGGAGATCTGTTCTCCTGTGGCGAGTCCTGGAGATCCGTCTCCGGGGTGCTCTCCTCTTCTTGTAGCGGGTAGAGTTCCATCCCTGGAGAGCTGTCTTTATCCTGGAGCTCTCCGGGGACTACTTCTTCGGTCTTGGCGGGGGGTAAAGTCATGTCGGGTCCCTCCTGGTCCCTACCGTGAGCTTGGTCAGTTACGTTAGAACCCACTAGGGCCTCTATTGGCGGGGTAGCCTGGTCGATAGGGTCGGACATAATTTTACTATCTACTTTTTCCGCGTTTACCGTCTGTAGAAAGCTAGGTAGTATATTGGCAACGTAATCCTCTAAGTACTGAGGTGTCTGCCGTCTACGCTGCGGGCGATCTACTTTAGGAGAACCGTTTTGTGGAGTGTTCATCATAGGCCATGTCAATATTAATACCACTATATTAATATTACACTAGTTACCCTCCGGCTCGAAGGACCAATTGTAACTGAGGGGTACAATTCCCTGACTGTATTGATAAGTATGGTATCATTAAACCACTACTGCTTTATGTACTTTAATTACTGGCCATACAGTACATGATATATAAATATGATGAACACTTCCCACATTGAATCGGTTCCACACAAAGGTATAATCAAGTATTTATTGCAGCAAAAGGTACATAATATACGTCTCTATTATACTTTGGATGCGCTTATAAGGCAAAGGAATATGCGTAGGCAAATCAATAATGAATGTCCATTCTCTGGTTACGCAGGAGGTAATTATACAACCTGAATCTTAGGGAATTATATCTATGGTACACTAGTAATATATAGCGGGAGATACTGGAAGGGTCCCCCCGGTTGTAAGCCAGCAGGGGTAGAGGATCTGTCGGTAGTAGAGAGTCTGGTCAACGATGACTAAGGAGACTCCAAGTACAGGAGACGGTGCAATAGCCTCTTGATCCACAGACGAATACAGCTGTTCTCCGTAGACTGTAGCTCCACAGTGAAGAAAGCTAGCCGGCCTCAGGCTCTCTGAGGCGCCGACTCGACCTGGCTCCTCACAGGGTAAATCCCACACGTGTAGGCGTCGGCGATTCTCCGCTCCATAAATCACAGGACCAAAGCAAATATAATCCAGCCGCAAAGGGCTATGCAGTCGTCGGGTAGATTAATCCAGTGTACATGTCCACACGGTTCTCGTCTAGGTCTCCTCGGGTGAAAGCGCCATGAAAGCAGCCCAGCCTGGATAAGCACTCTAGCTGATACGAGGAAGCGTTGGTGATGCTGGTCACTGTAGAACTTTAGCCGCACGATACACTATACACAAATAGACTATTACTGACTTAATAGAAATATGTTGCACTCGACGGTATAGCGCCAAACTCTGACAATTCAGTTATTAATTCGCACGCGGTCTCAATGCTCTATTTTGGGGCCAAACAGGCCATACTTCACCGCACGGAGTATCGTGGGTGAGGCTTCAACTTATTGGGTAACTCTTGACTTCTGACTAAGGTGCTTCTGTATTCACCTGCGCCATATTTATATGCACGGCGAACAAACTAGTGCCAACCTCATCTCTGTCTCGTAGTCCTGGGCAAGGCCGGGCATGTCCAGACATGTCTTGACGGTGACTTTGAACCTGACTCTGGAGGCATGGCTCTGGCGCCTGTGGACCGCTGTCCAATAGGAGAATGAAATATTATGGTCTGGGCTAAAGGGATATTCCGTGTATATGTACAAGGAATATACAAGGGATATCAAACGATATACAAATACTATGCAATATATATCAATCAATAAATATATATATTCGGTTTAATCTGATCCTTTGTAACAAATACTATATATTTTGTCTTATTTTTACGGCTGACTCACAGTGGAATCATGACTGATATAGAGCAACAAACGACGGGCCAGGTTATAGAAAAGGTGAATTTGAGGCTTGATGCGACAACTGAGCCTCAAAATAGGAAGAAGGTTAAGAAACGAATGGACAAATTGATATCTTCCTGGCAAATAAGAAATTTACTTCCAAAAGATGACGAACTTGCCCTTACGAGGACACATAGACAAGAAATACTGGACTATGAGAAAGGGGAATTGACTGTCAAAACCATAGAATGGGAAAAAGCGGGGAGACACAGAATCGGGCAGGCTAAAGCCGCTCTGGACAAAGCTGAGCGGCGTATGACAAGAGTCTCCTCTCTCTTACTCCACTTCAAATACGCAATACCTACTCAAACGGCAGTGGGCCCTGTGTTTAAGGACATAGATGAGCTGGACCGACTCAATACACAGGCCCGGGCCAATTCCACCATTCATAAAGTACTCACAGTGGAACGAGCTCCGATACTTCCACTAATTGACTTATCTTTGGAGACCGGCTCTTTGACCCCCTTTCTCTATCCTGGCCTCCCTCCTACCCCGGCAGCAGCACAGGCCTCCGAACTGTATGGCACAAATCCCCCCGCGTACGCACCGCACAGAACCACTGCTGGTCTGGAGATGATTCAGGCCCTTCAGGCCCCAGTGATACGCATCACCTCGGGGGTCCTAGAGGTGGCTGAGACGGAGAATGACCGTACACTGACACAATTAGTTGAACAGGTTGACAGGATTACACGTAATGCCCCACACCTGTTAACAGGCCTCGGCAACCGCCATGACAGAACCGGACAAGGGGGGTCCTCACCCGACACAACTTTACCCTGGGTTAAAGATAAACAGGGCACAGCGTGCGGTAGCGGAGTGTCTCTAGATGAGGAAAGTGAACCAGGGGAGGCAGAATGTCTGCTGAACAGAAGGACGGGCTACAGCCCTGTTATGGGGATTAGCAGGCAAGAAGAGGAGCACCATGAGACGAGAGAAGTGGAAAAGATCAGTGTGATAAAGGGAAGACTGAAGATGCAGGCGAGAGGGGGTGAAACGAAGGGGGGGTCATACGACATTAGCGGAGGAGAAATGCTGATCCAGCATCAAGGTTATGACTCCCTTGCACCAACCACGAGTGGCAGAGACCAGGGGGGAGAAAGGGGGGATGGGAAATTCTCCACTCAATGCCCACTGATTGCTAGCCCTGGAGGGCAGCCCTATTATCAGCCATGGAGTCACAGAGACATGGACTCCCTAGTGGCCAAATTGCCCCCCTTAACCAAGGGTGGTCAAAAGTGGGTAATGGAACTTGAAAGATACACAGCAGGAGATCGCCTGTGCTTAGGTGACCTCCGGGCGTTGATGGGAAGAATAGAGGGGCGATTGCCTGCTAGGCAGACCGATCTGCTCGCTCAATGCAATATGCATCAAGACCAGGAGGACTTCAATCTACATAGACCACGCTATTGGGCAGCAGTAAGGGACCGTTATCCTACTAATCGGACACTCACTGCACTAGCCAGCCTAAAAAAGGAATCAAATGAGGACATTCACACCTTTCTTAAACGGTGTGAGGACGTTTGGTTGGAGTGTACAGGGGAGAGGTATGACGAAACAGAGGCCACAGTAATGGTGTGGAGGAGTGCCGTAGTTAAAGCTCTCCCAGAACCGGTCCGTATCAAATTGGACGATATCGTGGGGTTGGACACGAAAACTGATGAGGAATGGAGGGCATTTCTCATACATTATGACATTAGAAACCAGAGGGCACAAGGGGAGAGTGAGGAAGAGATGAAGAATCTGGCTAAGAGACTATTAAAGTTTCAAGTTGCGGAGAAGGACAGTGAGCGAAATCAAGGGAAGAAAGAGAGGAGACAGATGCTATTGGGGTCCGCCTTGAAACAAGAGCCTCAAGAGGCAGAGATGGCAGTTGCGCCTGGTGGAAATGTGATGGAACAACAACAATGGCCCAACCCCATGCAATATCCAATGTATGGGGGGGGGGGCGTGCCCAGACAGGGGAGGGGCGGGCAGCAGCAGCGGGATGATGCCTGCTATCTCTGTGGAATGCGGGGTCATTGGGCCCGGAACTGTTGGGGTCACAACCAACGGGGAACCACCAGGGGAAACCAGAGACCTTTTGGCCCCAGAGGAAGAGGGGGTTTACGCTATCAATCAAACATGGGTCCGCCGAACATCCAGGCAGGACAGCCACCTTCCCCCTACTGGACTCCTCCTGCATACCCTGGTCAGCAACAAGTTCCGCCCCAGTACACACAACCACAGTATGGTCCAATGCCACCCAATGCTGCGCAGTTGCCTATGGCTGCATGGGGTAATGACCAACAATGAAGAGGCCCAGAGGGTCCAGCCACGGGTGACACACTTCATGAACCAATGGTCACCTGTCTAATTGAGGGAGAGGACATCCAACTAATGGTGGATACGGGGGCTACAGTTTCTGTCCTTAACAGTCTCAGAGGTAAAGTCCCACCGCTGTCCTCTCATACTCTCAGAACGGTTGGATTTTCGGGTAAAGCAGATGTACAGAAATATACTACCCCATTGGTCACACAAATAGGCAGTCAAACCCTAAATCACTCATTCCTCCACGCGCCACAGTGCCCAGTCAATCTAATGGGCAGAGACCTCCTAGTTAAGATAGGGGCTGTCATTTTCTGTACTTCTGATGGTATCATTTTGCGACTCCCGGGAAGTCATGACGACACTCTCATCACTCGCCGCTATGGACAAAGGATATTAATGTTAGGAGCAATTGACACCCAACAGGAAATCACTCAGGTCTATTGGAGTAGGCTGCTTACTACTGAGGTTGACACGCCAGAAATACAGAGACATTATATGATGTGGAAACCGTGGATAAATACCCTAGGGGCGTATAGGCCCCCGTCTGATCCACTGCACTCGACATACAACTATCTTAGGAGGACTGATGAGGAGTATCAACAGGCCTGGGAGCAAGACAAAGAAGGCCACACTGAGACAATACAGACATCTGACATTATTGTGGGTCCCCAAGGGGTCGCTGCGTATTCACATCTGACCCCAGAACAGCAAACATGGTACACTCTAGACGCAGACGCCACACCCCATGTCACCTTGGCGATTGCAGTAGGGTATGAAGCTAGGTCCCTGGGCTTTATGATGAAAGAGGCCCTCACCTGTGAGTGGGTGCCCACTGCATTCCCCAAGGTCTTCACAAACCCCGTAAACAACATGTGGAAAATCCTCCACAGAGGCACAGATAAGGGCTTGTTGGAGGTACAAGAATTGGAACGTGACCATGGACGAGAACACACAGATCACCCAGACACTGAGACATGGCTGCGTGCTGTGCCGTCCAAACTGTGGACTACGGGGCCATTCGATGTGGGTTGTGTGACACACAGAGGAGTATCAGTTACCCTTAAGCCTGACCAGTATCCCTGTTGGCGGCCGCAGTACCGCCTTAAGCCTGAACAGATTGTTGGAATAAAAGACACTATCGAGGGGCTCCTGGAGGTCGGGGTTTTAAGATACACCACATCCCCATGGAACACACCTATCCTACCAGTACCCAAGGCAGGGGACAGGGGGTGGAGAATGGTCCATGACTTAAGAGAGGTCAACAACGCAACCATGACAGAAAACATTCCTGTGCCTGACCCATATGTGGCACTACAGAACATCAATCCAACACACACCCACTTCACAGTCATTGATCTAGCAAATGCATTTTTCTGCTTACCCCTCGACCCAAAAGTACAAGATATGTTTGCCTTTACCTATGGTGGCAGTCAACTCACCTATAACAGGCTACCACAGGGCTATAAGGACAGCCCTGGGCTATTCAATCAGGCCCTAAAGAGGGACCTGGACACCTTACAGCTTCCTGAAGGGGTCAATTTGATCATGTATGTAGACGATTTAATCCTGGCTTAAGTTTAGTTTAAGAGCCACCACTGACCTACTGACACTACTCGCCGAGGTAGGATACAAAGTGAAGCGAGAAAAGACACAAATAGCGAGAAAGACTGTCACCTTCTTAGGGCGACTCATCTCAGCTAACAGCCTGTCGTTGACTTCGTCACAGAGAACATCTATACTCTCACACGGTAAACCGAGGACAGTACAACAGATGTTGGCCTTCCTGGGCCTCACTGGGTACAGTAGGACTTACGTGCCAGACTATGTTACTCTAACTCAACCACTCAGAGACATGATTGCTGAAGCAGGGAATAGAAACCTCACAGCAAAACTGGAATGGACAAGGGAGGGCGAAGAGGCCTTCACTCAGACCAAGCAGGCGCTGGCACAAGCTGCGCATTTGTGCACACCAGACTATACACAACCATTCTACCTTGATGTTTCTGAAGTAGGGGGGGTAGTGAATGGTGTCTTGTATCAGAAACAAAGGGGAGAGAGGAGGGTGATGACATACCACAGCTCGAAGCTCGACAACATAGAGCTGGGTCAGACGGGATGCGCCAGGCACCTGGCTGCACTGGCCAGAGCTATTGAAAAGACAGCTCATGTAGTCATGTGTCACGCTCTGAAGGTGAACACATCACACGGTGTAGTTGCATTTTTGAGCTCTAAAGCTTTTGCATTCTCACCTGTCAGAAAGATCAGGATTTCAGAGTCCCTCACACAGCCACACATTAGCTACGAGACCGGAAAAGCTAACATGGTTTCGGGATTAGCCTCTGATGATCATGAGCCACATGACTGCAGCTACATAGCGGAGCGTGACTTAAAGATCAGGTCAGATCTGCGGGAGGAACCGATACCAGAGCCAGATATGGTTCTCTTTTGTGATGGGTGCTGCTACAGGGGTGAGAATGGGAATATTGCTTCTTATGCCGTGGTAGAACAGAGAGACTCTAGAAATATGACTATAGAGTCTGCCATCATTCCTCAGCCAGCGTCTGCTCAACTGGCTGAAATAATAGCATTGACAAGAGCATTGGAACTGGCACGGGGTCAGAGGGCAAACATCTTCACTGACTCTGCGTACGGCCACATGGCTGTGCACGTGGATGGCCCACAATGGATTAGGCGGGGGTTTATTACCTCTCAAGGCACACCAATAAAACATGCAAAAGCACTTAGGGATCTTTTGGCAGCAGTCCTCCTTCCCCTGGAGGTGGGGGTCATGAAGTGTAAGGGTCATCAGAGTTCAGACACATTTATTGCCAAGGGGAATGATGCAGCAGATAAGGCGGCAAAATTTGTGGCAGGGTACAAAGGTCAGATGATGTGTTTACGTGAGGCGGAGGAGCTGGAGTTGACAGAGGAATCAATCAGGGAGCTGCAGCGACAGGCTGGTCCATATGAACAGAACCAGTGGCTGAGGAAGGGAGCTACATGTGTTGATGGGATTTGGAGAGCACATGATGGCCGCCTAGTGGCGCCAGCTAAACTGTGTCAACTGATCATAAAGCAGGCACATGGCCCCACCCATGTGGGCAGACTGAGAACTACTAAAGAGGCAGAGACGCATTGGTGGCATCCATATTTCAAAGAGATAGTGGAGAACTTCATTGCAGACTGCCACACCTGCAACGCCTTTAATGTAAAGAGGACCTACAAGTGTCCTATGGGTAGGTTCCCTGTCCCAGATGCGCCTTTTAAAGAAATCTGCATAGACTTCACAGATATGGGAGCTGAGAATGTTGTACGTGGATATAGGTACATTTTGGTTGCGGTGGACAGGTTCACCCGATGGGTAGAAGCCATCCCCTGTAGGAAAGAGGATGCGGCCACAGTTGTTAAGTGGCTAAGAAATGAGCTTGTCCCCCGTCACGGGCTCCCGACATTGGTCCGGAGTGACAATGGGTCGCACTTTACCAGTCACAAACTGGCAATAGTGGAAAAGCAGCTAGGCATAGGACACAAATTCGGTGCAGTTTATCATCCGGCCTCGCAGGGCCTTGTAGAACGAGCAAACCAAACTTTGAAGAGGAAAATTGCCAAGGCCTGTCATGGGACTAAGATGAAGTGGGTGGATGCACTTCCCCTTGCGCTGATGTCCATGAGATCTTCCCAGAGTGGGAGAACTCACCTTTCTCCCCATGAACTAATGACAGGTGGACCAATGCCAGGCCCACCCAGAGAGGGGGGTGTTGGTCCAGCGTTGAACATATGGGACATTGAGGTGGAAGATTATATTAGGGCTCTCACTAAAATCACTCGAGTCTTGTCTTCACAGATCCAGAACGCAGAGCCAGCCGAGGAGACACCGGAACAGACTCCTGTTAAACCTGGTGACTGGGTAAGGGTCAAAGTGCACAAAAGAAAGTGGACTGACCCTAGGTGGAAAGAGCCTGCCCTGGTAGTGGAAGCTACCTCGCACGCTCTGAAGGTAAAAAGTAAAACAGGAGCTAATTGGCACCACCTCACACATTGTGTACCTGCACAGGAACCCTCTCGTAAACTTGGAGAGGTTAGACACAATTTGGCCGTGCTGGAACAAGAGAGTAATGAGAATCTGGCTACCTGATCTATTAGAATCAGCAATATCTGATGACATTCTGTCTGATATAGGACAAAACACGCTTGACGACATCCTTAATATAACATCCCCTTCTTCTCACCAAATACAACACCAGAACGCAGTTGTAAACGTTACTGGAGTACGCCATATCTCTGTAAAACTGAGTAGGGTAGTGGTGGGTAGTCTGGCAATCACAGTGTTTTCCTTGCTACTTGCTGTACTTTGTTACGGAGTAAGATACCTCCTAAAAAATGGAAATGGCGTCTAAAAATGAAAAATTCACATGTCTTAGGATCAGTCTGGTGTTAGGATGTCTGTTAGTTTTTACCCTTGGTCTGTTCTGCTATTGTTTCTCATCCAACCCCCGTGCAGTGCAGCAGACTATCAAAGAACCCGCTTCCCGTGACTACGCCCAGAGACGCGGGGTTAGAAGGGCCAGATACATTATGGACGTCAGGTTTGAGGAAGGGAAGACAGCAACAGTGTTGATTGACGCTTGTATATGTGACCCCGACCAGTGCTATAGCCTACATGTCTATTTTTTCATTTTCCAGATTTTTCCAGATTGTGAAAGTACAGAATGTAAGCTTTCAAATGATGTGTCATACTTTGAAATCTGAGAATGTTATTATTGTGATGTGCTAATTTTAAATCTTGTAGCAGTCTTTTTTCCCCAGAGACCTAAGCAGAGAAAACAGCTCTTAAAGATTTGACACCTTTTGCCAGGATTCTGCTGGGCGTAAACAATACCTCCCAGCCACACCTCTCCCCTGAATAGTATTAACATAATTAAGTGCTGTGACAGCCATGCTGACAGATCAGATACAAAATCAAACATTTTCTATTGTAGTAGTAATATAACTACTAGTCTGAATAATGTATATTTCAGTTATTGAATTGAAAACCTTTATTTATGTATTCCAATATCTGTTTTATTGATTAATGATATATTTTGAAAGAATGCAGGTTATAGCTGTATAAAACAAATGTCTGTCCCAGTGTACCAATCAATGGGATATATTGCATGTTGGCTATAATGATTTTATAAAAAAGAGAGAGATTAAATGCATGGCCATATATTTATACATTCATGTGACATCACAGCATATTCTTTGTATAGCCCAGTGTTTCCTGAAAACAGATATGTACAGTGTTCAGGTTATACATCTATCATTACACAATTACAACCAAAATAGGAAGAAATTATGTTGACCGCAGGGAATTGTAATGCATAGTTGGTAGAACTGGCCAGCGGAGTGATAGACACAAGCCTCATTATTATCATTATCATTATCATTGTTCCAACCTTTCATGTGACAACTGGATGAAAATCAGCAGACAATATCAAATCAATTCAAGAGGTTTATTAGTCACATACATACCAGGGCATACAGTGAAATGCGGGTGGTCATGCCCGCATCGATTGTGCAATAATACTAATAATAAAATACATAAACAGGTAATAAGAAGGCATAAGATGTGCATGATAAAAATAGACATGCTAATACAGTTTCAACTCTGTCATTATGCTATACTACAATAATCTAAACTATACAAGAACCACATCGGTTCTTTCCTTTAAAGTGACCTTTCCATTTAGTTTAAAGTGACATTTTTTTTTATTCATTGCATATCATACCAGGGCATACAGTGAAATGCGGGTGGTCATGCCCGCATCGATTGTGCAATAATACTAATAATAAAATACATAAACAGGTAATAAGAAGGCATAAGATGTGCATGATAAAAATAGACATGCTAATACAGTTTCAACTCTGTCATTATGCTATACTACAATAATCTAAACTATACAAGAACCACATCGGTTCTTTCCTTTAAAGTGACCTTTCCATTTAGTTTAAAGTGACATTTTTTTTTATTCATTGCATATCATACCAGGGCATACAGTGAAATGCGGGTGGTCATGCCCGCATCGATTGTGCAATAATACTAATAATAAAATACATAAACAGGTAATAAGAAGGCATAAGATGTGCATGATAAAAATAGACATGCTGTCATTATGCTATACTACAATAATCTAAACTATACAAGAACCACATCGGTTCTTTCCTTTAAAGTGACCTTTCCATTTAGTTTAAAGTGACATTTTTTTTTATTCATTGCATACCAGGGCATACAGTGAAATGCGGTTGGCCATGCCCGCTACGATTGTGCAATAAAACAATAGTAATAAAAATATAATGTACATGTATGATGTACCGGTACAACAATACAATTCTTCTATGTCCCTATGCTATACTAGTACTACTATACTATCAAGTCAAGTCAAGAATGCAATAATAAGATTCCAATAGGATGAGAATGCGACATTGTGCAATAATACAAGTAATAAGAACAAGTAATAAGCTTTTACTCTACAAGAACCACTCCTGTTCTTGTTTAATTTTTTTAAAGTGACCTTACATTGTGAGCGTGTGCAGCATGAGTGTGTGTGTGTGTTCATGTTAAAGTGACTGCTAGTACAGTGTGTGTGTGTGTGTGTGTGTGTGTGTGTGCTCTACATCCATGTGTCTAACATCGTACAGTCTTCTTGTTCTGAGGTGCTCTAGATGTTGGGAGTGGGCATGTAATGTCTTTTGCGTCATCAGAACAGTATTGTCTTATCTCCTTATAAAGATATTCCTGTCGGTCATTGTCTAGACCAGGTGGGGTGAGGACAGGAAAACCAGAGATGGTTGGGTAGCGTTTTGGGTCTTTCAACAGCTGAAACGTGAATGGCTCTGTATCGTCACAGTGTAATTTCGCCGTCACCATGCCAGGACTGTTGGCATCGAAGCTGAAGTGCTGGTATTTCTTTATTTGTGGGAATCTTTTGAAGAAGCCTCCGAGATGTTGCTGCCAGTCGTGGCTTGGAACATAAACTGTGCCATCTTCGCGACCGACAAGTTGGGGGATATTGACTCCTTTCACTGCAGAGCTTTTCCTGACGATGTCTGCGATGCCTGCCAGGGTGTCGACCAGTGATGCCGGTAACGCGTTACTAAGTAACGCGTTATTGTAATCTGATTACTTTCCCCCGAAAATAGTAATCTAACGCGTTAATCTTTAAAAGCCAGTAATCTGATTGCAGTTACTTGTCCAAGTGGCTGTGCATTACTATTTCGTTACTATCTCATCATAAATTCATAATGCATGCGGAATGCAGTATTTTATTTCGTTTTCGACAGTCAAAAATACATTTTTGAGCTGTTTTTCTTATTTGGGAGTGACGTGGTGTGGCAGTGAAAGGGTTACACAAGAATGTGTCCTCGCGGCGTGACTGGACTCTCTGTCTGTGAGTGACTCTGCTTTGGCCCAATCACATTCCCCATCCACAGTCTGCGAATCAGAGGCAGAGTAGGGCGGGTCTTCACAGCACGTCATGTGACATATGCGCCAATCGTCTGACAGCAGGGCACCGTTGCATTCGTCTGAGAATTCCACCCCAAAACGCTTGTCTAAACGAAGTGAAACCGCAAGAAGACTAGAGAGACATTTATAAAAACAATTTAATAGTTACAGTTGATATAATTGAATAGTTCAGCCTGCATTTGTTAGATGTGAATGGATACACTGGTTTTGTAAAACCACTGGCTGGCTGCTCTAATGCTCTCCCACAGTTCTTCAGGTGGGAGAACACGAGTGACAGAGAGAGGGGAGAGAGACACACACACACACACACACACACACACACACACACACACAAGCACAAGCACACGCACACACGCGCACACACATACACACAGAGAGGGAGAGAAGGGATTATATTATAATAATAATAATTATAATTATTATTATTATTATTATTATTATTATTATTATTATTATATTAGAGATGTAGGCTGTCTGGGTGGGGTTGGAGAGAAAGAGGCATGGGGTGAGAGAGAGAGAGAGAGAGAGAGAGAGGGGTGAGAGAGAGAGAGAGAGAGAGGGGTGAGAGAGAGAGAGAGAGAGAGAGAGAGAGAGAGAAAAGCTCTTATTTGCCAGATTTACAGTTAATTTACATGTTAAAGAGAGACTGCTTGTATGTTTATAGAGAGACATTTATAAAAACAATTTAATAGTTACAGTTGATATAATTGAATAGTTCAGCCTGCATTTGTTAGATGTGAATGGATACACTGGTTTTGTAAAACCACTGGCTGGCTGCTCTAATGCTGTGAGCATCATAGACTGTTGCTTTACCATACTTGATGGTACAGAAGCTGAAGCACTAGTTTAACAATTTACGTTATGTGCAGAGAAACAAGTTAAAAACAATTTATGCACTTTCAATAAAGCGTTTAAAAAAAACTGTTGGGGGAACGACGACTTCGTAACCTAGTTACTTTCAAAGTAACTAAGTTACTCTGATAATCAAGTAATCAGTAAAGTAACTTGGATTACTTTTTAAAGGAGTAATCAGTAATCAGTAATCGGATTACTTTTACAAGTAATCTGTGGCATCACTGGTGTCGACCGCAGTCTTCCTGTAAACCTGCTTTATCAAACCAAAGCACCAGTCGGGGCCAAATTTAGTGTGGCCTGCAATTAGGAAGTGGAGAGCAAGCTGCAGGTGAAGTTTGTGAATAGTACGCCACGCAAAATACCACAAGACATAATTGTTTTTATTTTGCCCGGAGCAATTGTCGCAGTGCAGGTCCACTGATTTTTCTCCAACTCCATAGTTGGTGAAGAAATGATCCACATAGCTGATAACGGCATTGCTGCCTTTACCAGTTGACATCCCTTCATCAATTAGGTAATTCACTTGCTTCGTCAGCCCTTCACAGTGGACACCGAACAGGCCACATTTGCGCGGTGTTTGAAAAAAGATGGGACCCACTTGAAAAGGGTGAGATGGAAAATGAACCTGCAGGACAGAGAAAGAAGAAAAAGAAAAAAGGACATTGAAATAAGGGACATTGAAATAAGGGAACAGGGGAGGAAATTAGGCCACTTTACTAGCCAAATGCAAGTATTTTTTATGTTTGGCGAGTGATTCATGAAAAAATACTGCTAAAACTATAAGGAACTATTTTTACATAAAAAATTCTCCTCTCTTTTCCTATTCTCTCCTCTCTTCTCCTATTTTCTCTCTCCTCTCTCCTCCCACTCTCATCTTATCTAAATACACTCCAAATACAACTCAAACGTTCCTGTAAGTTTTCCTTTAACAACAAAAAGCAACATTATATTGGATATTCACCTGCTGTGCGTAATCAAAGCTGTAGTGCATCGTGATATCTCTGCTTGCAGGTGGGGAGGGGCCTAGCGACAGATCCATGTTCTCGGCGCATGTGCGCTTTGTGGCGACAGTCATCTCCTGCAACAGCTCGCGTTCTCTGTCAACAAGGGCCAGATGTTTTAACTGCACCTGGATGAAAGCATGAATGAAAGAAAACGTTATTTAACAGATTGCAGAATGGGTACAACACAGTACGGCTCAATACACACACACACACACACGGCTAATGAGGTGGCAGTGCTCAGTTATCCTCAGGTTATCCTAATGTCATGTGTGTTGAAGCTAGGGCTGGGCGATATGGCCTAAATATGATATCACGATATTTTCTGACCTTTCGGCGATACACGATACACATCACGATGTTTTTCTTTTTTTCCCCAAACAATTCATTATGAGGCTTACCAAGACAGTATTCGAGTTTGCAAGCTAACATTAAAGACAAAATAAAATACCCATGCATTTAGCATTTTTATATTATATATTAGATTTAGATTATTGGATTATTAGATTATATATTGCATATATTTAGCAATGAGATATTATATGATTTAGATATGAAATATGATTAATTGAAAATGGGGGACCCTGATGTAAACAAGACGAAAGTCTTTCTCTGGTCTGCATCCCCTTAACAATTGTATGTATTGAGCTGTACTGTACCCATTCTGCAATATGTTAATAAAGTTTTAAATCAATCAATCAATCAATAGCATTTTAGCATTTTTATGAAACTACTGTATATTTGTATGTCTCTAAATGTTTTGATGAATTGAAAATGGAGGACCCTTATGTAAAAAAGGCGAAAGCCTTTTTCTGGTCTTCATCCTCCAGTCCACTGTTGTTGTATTGAGCTGTACTGTATTGTACCCATTCTATGTCGTCATCGGACGTTGCTATGTTTGGGTAAATACTGTAAACAAGCCACTATGGACGGGGGTACAGGGGAATAGATGGTGGTAAAAAACAGTCTGTAGTGTAGTAGTGAAAGTAGACTGTACACACCTGGAGTTTCTCCACCTGCAACTTCTCTGGCCTTCCCGCGGCTTGCTGTAATTGGTTATTGTTGGAGTAACATTGAGAACACAGATCTGTCCTGGGTTTTGTGATCATTATCTGCGGAAGGAGTGCTTTCCACAACCGAAGGAAGGATCTCTGACCAACAACACGAAATCCTGAAAAGACAAGTGTTTTTGTTAGATTGGTAGAATAAGAAAAAGTGGGAACCATGTGTGTGTGTGAGAGAGAAAGAAAGGGGTGGTTTTATGACATACCTTCTATACCGCTGTAAAGGCGCCACAGGGCAGCTTTGGTCAGATTGGTTGGCAGTAACTTTGCAGTGAAATCCTTGTGACCAGCATGACGGCCAGGCAACACAATCGCATGGAGGACAGCAAAGTTGATCAGAAATTTCACAACCCTTTTTACGTCAAAAAGAGACAAAAAACGCTTGTGATTTCTCGGCTGTTTCTTCCTCTCCCGCGGTGTGAGGCCATCTGTCTTGTAGTGTTTGAAAAGGCTTTTGAGAAGCGCATCGCTGATCCTAAACAAAAATGTTAACAATAGGGAAGAGAATTAATGAATGAAATACACACATTGTACACACTGTATCTGTATGTCATATATTATGTTATGATGAATTGAAAATGGGGGACCCTGATGTAAACAAGATGGAAGTCTTTCTCTGGTCTGCATCCCCTTAACAATTGTATGTATTGAGCTGTACTGTACTGTACCCATTCTGCAATCTGTTAATAAACTTTTCAATCAATCAATCAATCAATCACTCTTGTTTACATTCAGGTGTAGTTTTTAAGAATCCCTATCCTAGCGATGTGCATTACAAAATGGCCGCACAAAAACTACACTACCCAGAATATCCAAAATGGACGCCCTCGCAGGGTAGAATAGGATTCGACGACTATATCTAGACTTTAACACCTATTTAAACCTATTTAAACCTATTGCTAAACATACATATAAGTCCAATACAATACATCTACGTCCAATACAATATACAAGCATAAAAACACTTACCCATAAATGAAACAGAACGTTGGACGACAGACGACAACGTCGTGGAATCTGTACGTTGTCCTTGAAGCCAGGCGTATAGCGTTGACTTTCTTTGTACTTTGCGTCATCTCTGAAACATTTTGGCATGTTCCAATAATGGACAACAGACACATGTCCCTTTCTCTTGGTGTCAACGACGCGGTGTCCAATCGGTTTTGGTAAATTAGCTCAACCGACAGTTTTTTTGAACAAGACAGGGCAGATCGTTCTGAATTTTCCTTTCGGCGCGCCTGGCACTTGCAGTGGAAAGAGTTTATCTTTCCGAGTTCCTCTTCTATTTCGCCCTCCACCGTTAAACCAGACATCTTTTCAACTGATCGCATGGTCGATTCAGCTGAAAAGCCCAATGCTACAGTTTCAACGCAAAGGTCTCCGTCTTCCTCTGTTTCACCATCGTCGGCAGGTTCGATTGGATCTGGTACAATTTCATCTGCGTCTTCATCTGCGTCTTCGGTCTCATCGTCGGATAAAAGAGCTGGTGGCGGCTCATCTTCAGTGATGACCATGTAGTCCGTGATGTGGTCACTCATCGTCGCTGAGGAGTCTATACTCATTCCATCTCTTCCTCTATTAAGAGCAGCTGATAATTTTTGTGCGGCCATGTCGATGTTATCTAAGCAGCAAAAAAGTGTTCTCTGCTACAGGTGCTGTGAATATAAACACCACACCGTGTGGGGGCGTACCTCACATCAACAGCAGCCTTTCACATGCAAAAATGGGACAGCCCGAGGGAACTGCCCCCACAGCTTCGTGAGAGACGATCAGAGTATGTCTCAAGGAGCCATTTTTAAACACAATTTAAACACAATTAGAGTTATTATATATGTTCGCTGTTATACTAAATATGTTCTTCAACCCTCGAACTGTAAGTATATATATATAAAAAATAAAAAAAACGGAAATGAAAAAAAAAATAAAATAAAAAATTCTTTCTCTTCTCGTGAGGAACCTGGGTCGCCGAGTTGTAGGCACGCACGCTGGGCGGAGTCACATATTGGCTGGCTGTAGGGGGAATCATGCTAAATACTCCCAGTTGAATAAACGCATCTGTGTTTCCCATGCTCTTCCGTGCCGTTCCCCCACAGACTCAGCTTGGGACACTAAGGGGAGCAGGGACCATGGCCGCATGCAGGATCCAGAGATGAGATTAGACGAGTCTGGGCGCTCGCTTAAAGACAGGCTGACTGTGATCAACGGACAACCCCCACCCAGCTGTAAAGTAGGTTCATGTAACCCCATTGTTATCACCCTCGTAAATGCACAGGTGGGGGATGCCGTTGATCTGGTCGTAGGTATTCCGCGTGTGGGATATCCAGATTTCACAGGACCATTTAGACTGGTGATAGGGCCCCCGAACACCCCACCCCCCCTAGTAGAAGGAGTCCGACCCAGACCATTAGCCACTGAGCATCCACAAGTCACATATGTTCGTATGGGTTCGGTAGAAGACACCATAGCCATAGAGACAGGATATACTGAGCCAAATATGTGGTTAAGATGGATGCTGTTCACTGCAAAACTGAACGACGTGTCTGAATGTGTAATCTGTGCATCAGCCAGGCCCTCGTTGGGCACAGTCCCCTTTCCTGTGAGCATGCGGGAGGACCCCGGGGGTTTCATGTGTCTACTGGACATGTTCCTCACTAAAATAGCTGTTAAACCCAATTGCACCGCACTCACTAAGCTCTTTCCCCCCGTTGGAGTGGCCCCCATTGCTCCCCCGTTTACTCCTTATCTGGGGGCGTACACGTGTATCACCAGGAGGGACAGAGGAGGCAGAGCAGTGGGGGAGATAAAGACATGTGACACGCAACACAGTGTCAACACACTGAGTACAACAGGAGACTTGTCAAAGACGCGCTATGCCAGGACGGATGTCTGGTGGTATTGCGGTACAGACATACTCTACTCCATTCTCCCCGATAGATGGTCAGGTGTATGTGCCCCTGTTCAGCTGGTTTTGCCCTTTTATGCTATCCCCTATACTGCTGAGGAATTAGAGAACACAGCGGCAGGGGGGAGGGTGCTCCGCCCCAGCCCTCGCCGTAGCAGGCGTAGGGCCCCTAAAGGCTCCTTTGACAGTGGCGTTTATCTTGATTCCATAGGCGTACCAAGGGGGGTCCCCGACGAGTTCAAGGCCCGGAACACAGTGCTCGCAGGGTTTGAGTCTATTTTTGTTTGGCCCACAATTAATAAGAATTTAGATTGGATCCAGTACATATTTTATAATCAACAGCGTTTTATAAATTACACGAGGGAGGCTTTTGAGGGGGTGGCGGAGCAGCTCTCCGCTACCAGCCTCATGACACTCCAGAATAGGATGGCGTTGGACATGTTAATGGCTGAGAGGGGCGGGGTCTGTTCCATGTTCGGGGCCTTATGCTGCACATTTCTCCCAAACAACACCAGTCCTGACGGCTCAGTGACCAAGGCCTTGTTAGGCTTAACGACCTTGAGTCATGAGCTTAAGCGGAACAGTGGTGCAGCAGACCCTTTCGGTGGAGCGATGGAGAGGTGGTTTGGTCGGTACAAGTCTATGTTTGTCAGTATGTTTATGTCCCTCGCTGTTGCCGGTTCTGTTCTTGTCTTGGTAGGATGTTGTTGCATCCCTTGTCTCCATTCATTGACCAACCGGCTAATTACTACTGCACTGTCCAAGGAGAAGGATTCCTCCTTCTTTCCGCTGTTAAAGGGAGAAGGCGAGCCGGATGGGCACTCGCTGAGGTTGGCGGAGGACGATCGCGGGAGCTACATTTCTCTGTATCCTGCACCAGGAGCACTAGATGCCCATGGCAATCTCCCTGATTCTGTGCATGCTCGTGTGTATCTCCCTAATTCTATGCAATGTCCCTTTGAGTCTGCCACTCTCCCGTATGTCTCAGACCGTATGCCCCGTGTACAGGCCGTATACCCCACCGTATGCCCCCCTCCCCCCCTGCTGTCCCCTCTGCCCCATTCCCTCCGTTCCCCGCTCCAGCCCCTCCTCCCAGTGTCCACTCTGCCCCATTCCCCCTGTTCTCTACTCCGGCCCCTCCTCCCGCTGTCCCCTCTGCTTCGTTCCCTCTTTGCTCTCTGACTGTACAGGAAGAGGAGGGCTGAGAGGCCTCTGGACTGTCCGTTGCCACGTGTTGCCAGATCGTGATATCCAGATATTGGGAGGAGGCTATGCCTGGTCTCTCCTCACCGGATAACACGGACTCTCCTGTACCTGGTACCGGGAGAAGACGCCTCGTGTTATAGGCCTCTAGCCTGTTCTGTCTCCTACTCTACCCTCTCTCTCATCTCTCTATACCCACACCAAATCCTCTCTCTCCTCTGGGCCCCCACATGTATGTGGTCACACTCCACAAGTCCAACAAGGTGTCACACTCCACAAGTCCAACAAGGTGTCACACTCCGCGAGCCCAACAAGGTGTCACACTCCGCAAGCCCAACAAGGTTACGTGTAGGTCTGATGTATTAGTGTTGGTCATCCCATACAAGCCGGAGAAGGAGCCTCATGTCATAGGCCTCTAGCCTGTTCTGTCTCCTACTCTACCCTCTCTCTCTCATCTCTCTATACCCGCACCAAATCCTCTCTCTCCTCTGGGCCCCCCATTGTATGTGGTCACACTCCACAAGCCCTGCTAGGTTGCGTACAAGTCTGATATGTAGAGCTGTGATCCATCGCGGACATCAGGCGGCGGTGGGGTTTCGTTTTCTTTTGTATTTTTCTATTTTTTAGGGGGCCTTTTGGCGCCCTACGTCCTGGTTTGGGTTATACACTGTTATGTTTTATTATACACTGTTATGTTTTGTTATACACTATTATGTTTTGATATACACTATTATGTTTTATTATACACTGTTATGTTTTATTATACACTGTTATGTTATTATTATACACTGTTATGTTTTATTGTACACTGTTATTGTACACTGTTATGTTATGTTTGACAAACTCACAGTGAGTCTGATGTGCTGTGAGCTGCGCCAAGGGCCGTTACCATAATAGCGGGACTATGGGACGATGTGTGCCTTTTATCCTCCAGTTATGTCATAGTATTAAGCATGTTATTATTCATGTGTTCTTTAATGGGCCGTGCATTCTAGGCCGTGGATTGTCTCGGGAGGTTTTTTGGCCACATGCAGTGACTCTGTTTGAGGTGGTAGGTGGAGAGGTTGATGATTGTGCCATTTCTCTACCGACTCTTGTGCTTTTTGCGGTGTAGATTGGGTCGGCCGGTGTGTTTTTTATTATATACTGTTTGATTGTTTGTTGTTGATTTAAGGTCCCCTTCTGTTTCGTTTTTTCCCTACCTGGTGGGTAGGGAAGGGGGGACTGTCGGATTATGACATGTATAATCATGGAAATAATAGCAGAAACATTCTATGGGTACATGTATAATCATGTAAGCAGGTCCTGGTTTCTTGGCTCTCTCCCCCTCTCTCTCTGTGGCACAACAGAGCACCAAGATCTTAATCAGAGACCATAAATACTCACACACACACGATGGCCTAAATACAAAAGGCACATTCATTTTCCCAAGACGCAGAGTTGGAGCAATAGCTTTAACTCAATTAATTTGACACGAAATGCCACAAGTAACTAAATTATGACTTGACTAAGATTACCCCGAGATTAGGGGACCGGGCCAGGTAGAGTTTAAGTACTAACGATAAGACACAAATCAATAAATCTTTCTCCCTCCCTCACACACCAACACACACACACACACCCTAGTACACACACACACACACACACCAGCATACACACACACACACCAACACACACACACACCCTAGTACACACACACACACACACACACAATAGCACACACACACACACCAGCATACACACACACACACACACACACCAACACACACACCAGCATACACACACACACACACCAACACACACACCAGCATACACACACACACCAACACACACACACACACACACACCCTAGTACACACACACACACACAATAGCACACACACACACCAGCATACACACACACACACACACCAACACACACACCAGCATACACACACACACACACACCAACACACACGCAGGCACACACACACCAATTATATGACGTGCCATGGAGAGGGGTGAAAAAGGGATCGGGGGAGGAAGCCAGGACACTTCTTCTTTTTTCTTGAGAGGAACACACTGTGGCCGGCCGGTCATTTCACTTTGTGTTCAAACTACTAGTATTATTGTTTATTCCACTTTTTATATCTTATCTACTTTTATACCTTGTTCATTCATTTTTATATAATAAAACTACCTCAAAAGTGTTTCATTCTTTACTTCTTTTTAAATCTTATTACCGATCGGGTTCTCAAAAGGTTCCAGACCCGACACTACCACACTACAGAACCGTCTGTAGTGTGATAGTAAAGGGTTAACCTTCTGTAGTGTGGTAGTGAAAGGGTTAACCCTTTGTCGTGCGGCAATGAAAGGGTTATCCTTCTGTAGTGTTGCAGTGAAAGGGTTAACAATTTGGTAGAGTGGCAGTGAAAGGGTTAAAAGACATAGCACAACAATACAATAAAAAACATATAAAACTATAAAAACAACCATCCATGGTATAAAAAATACAGTCAAAATACACAAGGGCTCTTTCAGCCAATGTCGCCACAAAATAGAATTGAACCTGGTGTTACTTTTGGACAGGATTAATTAAGGCCACAATAACACTGTTAAATTAGTCTTCTAACCGACACATGAACCTGTACATACGGTTTCTTAAAAGTGCCTCAGATGTAGGTATACCCACTTGGCTTGGGCGGTATCCTTTTTTTCACACCGGCAAACCTTTATGTTATAATACCCCGGTGCACGGTATTTGACGGTATGACTTTCATTTTCATCAGCGGGGGGGGGGGGGGGCGTGTTACCAAGTAAACAAATCATCGCCAGGTCTCAGAATGGTAGTCCCGCACCGGTAGAAGCCTGCACCGTTTTAGCGTTAGCATCTAGCCTATAGCCATGGCAGACTATTTGATTCCTTAAGGGCTAGAAATTGCCTTGGTTTTGGTGATATGCTCCCGAAATGCTCCCGTTGTTTGGCTACTTCTATGTGCAGTGAAAACTACTCGAATGCTTTATAACCTAGTCATTGATTTAGTTCAGGGTAATCTAAGATTAGCCGCAGAGCTAACGCTACTTAACGTGAGCTAACGCTAGTTATTCAAGCTCAGTAGCTCACAGAGAGAGATAAACAGCTGACAGCGGATAGTACAGGACGGTACAAATACAATAAAAAGGCGGGTGGGGGCTGTTGTGTAAACCTTGTACTCTTTAGTTCACATATAATAAGAGACGGATTATTTGCTTGCTCCACCAGTTGCTCCACAACAACACTGCTCTCGTCACAACGCTTTACGGTATTTTCACAGCACTGTCGCAAACATTACCGTAAACGTGAACACTGTTGTGACCCACTCGCTCCACTAGAACGGTCTCGCCCTCTGCTGGCGCGCGTGTGCACTACACTCAGTGTGTGCACTACACTCAAAACTCTGTTTCACTGTTATAGAAACTGAAGCGCATCTGTGATTTTGACGGTGATGGACGGTATTGAAAATCAATACTGTCGGTATTTCTAAATACCCCGGTATACCTTAATACCGTCATACCGCCCAAGCCTAATACCCACACTGACAAACAGCTGGCTGGCACTGTGCCATCTAGGGACACGCGAGAACAGTCGCAGAGCATCATTATATAAGCCACATTAAGTGGCAACGGTATAGTGCAGTGATACACCATACCGCCCTGCACAAGCTAACCGCACTACAATTATTTTCAAAATTGAGTTATAAGTGAAATTGAACCTCTCAATATCTGTTTTTAGAGTCTCAGAGTTCAATCTCACTCTGTTTTAGAGAAAAAGGATAGGAAAGAATTGCAGTAACTACAAAATCACAGGATAGTCAAAGAGCAACCTGTTAAGCCCGTGCTTTTCTTTATCATAAATCGATCAATAGAGACCGTATTAGATCCCCAATTATCATATCATGGGGGATCATTGGAAAGCCACACTCATGGGCTACAACCCTGTCCAAAATATTTCGAGATCGCCAAATGATTGACGGAGCTAGAGCCCCCGGAGGTCGGGGTGGTAATGTGTACTTTGGCACACACCTCACATATCGGCATGTAACTCGAGAACCGCTGAACGGATTTTGTCACCTGAGAGGGCAATTGACAGGCAACAAATAGGGCTTTAATTCTATCTATATATTGTATTAAAAGAAATGCACACCCGAGCCGCTAGAGGTCAGCAAAATGGCGCCTCGCGAATCGTCCTCATGAGGGCCCACATATGGGCCCTTGGATGTTAAGAGGTTCTGTTTTAAAAAAAAAAAATTTGTAGCCAAGAGTAAATACCATAACCCTATCAAAACAGTAGTCAAAGTGTATATTTTCATTTTTACCGATGTTTTATACCATTTACCGAAAATACGAATTTATCGAAAAAATGCTAATTATATCTCTTTTATCGTAAAACCGCAAGGAAATGACTAAATCCAGATTCAACCCTGCCATTGGAAAGAGGAGCCTTTTCCCTATCCATAGACGTATGATTTGGCCATAATAAGGTCAAGGTCAAGTTCAAGGTCAAATATGAATTTATAATTCAAATCGATTATCATTTATTACTGTCTCTACAAATCCTTCTGTTTAATCATCTTCCCTTTATTCATTTGCTTAGATTTTCTTTACACTTGATCTCAAGAAGGTGCTGAATGAGCTCAGTGAGCGAGCTCGGCTTGCTCACAATTGTAACATGGTGTTATTCACCGGCACAGATGCAAAAATAAATCATAATTTATATTCTCCCTTTTTCATTACAATTTACTCAAGCCTAGTAACATACACAATATTTCTGACACTGGAAATACATACCCCCAGGCAGGGCCGCCTCAGGGGGTGTGCGAGCAGTGCGGTCGCAGAGGGCCTCGCGGGAAGGAGGGCCTCGCGAAAAAAAAAGAAAACTATTATTGTTATTTTTTTATTGTTTTTTTTTTTGCGAGGTCCCCCTTCCTGCGAGGCCCTTTTTCATCACAGACCTAAAATCTAGTTTTGCTTACATGCTTATATATTTCACATTAGACGTTTGTAGAATAGTGTTCTGGTTTCTGCGGCTCTGCAGATAGACACGTTTGTAGAATAGTGTTCCGGGCTCTTCCCGGATCCACGAGGGAAGGGGCTACAGTCAGCCAGGTACAGGATCTATTCAGCGCTATCCAGAGGAGCGAGTGGATGTCTTTTGAAAAGCAGCATGGAGCAGAAGAAATAACACCGTGTGCCATAAGCTTGTTATCAATACCAAGTATGATGGTTATGCCAACTTTGCCAAGACGAAGAGGATGTTCGGCAGATGGACTGAAGATGAAAGTTGTTGCATGTTAGAACCTTCAGTCAGGCTATAGCTATGTCGGCTAGTAGCAATTAGCTAAAGGCAGGGACGCGTAACTAGCGTTAGCTAATGCTAGCTAGCTAGCGTTAGCTATACGCTAGTTACCATCCCTGCCTTTAGCTAATTGCTAAGTTATCGAGTGCTAACGTGTGGCAGATAAACTAGGACTCCCAAGGGACTGGTACTTTTCATCTCCACGGAAAATGCGTCGATGTCGTCTCCTTCCAACTTTGCCATTGATTCTGCGTTAGGGTGAGTTTTTCATGCAACCTATTCTATTCCCGCCGTTGAGCGCTCTATCTCTCTCTCTCTCTCTCTCTCTCTCTCTAAAACACAGTGCTTCCCAATCCTCTCCTCGAAGCACCCCAGCCGTTCCATGTATTTGTTAAATTCCACCACCAGCACACCTGATTCAACTTAACAAGCCCTTTATTAGTTGAATCAGGTGTGCTGGTGGTGGAATTTAACAAATACATGGAACGGCTGGGGTGTCTCGAGGAGAGGTTTGGGAACCACTGCTCTAACACACACACATACATGCTCTCTCTCTAACACACACACACACACACACAGACATGCTCTCTCTCTCTAACACACAAAAACACATGCTCTCTCTCTCTCTCTCTTTCTAACACACACAGACATGCTCTATATCTCTCTCTAACACACAAAATGACATGCTCTCTCTCTATCTTTCTCTCTCTTTCTAACACACACACACATAATATATTATACATGCTCTCTCTCTAACACACACACACAAACAGACATGCTCTCTCTATCTCTCTCTTTCTAACACACACAGACATGCTCTATCTATCTCTCTCTCTTCAATTCAAATGGGCTTTATTTCACATTCTTGTATTTCTCCCAGTTGGTATGGGAGTTTTGAGTTATTGTCCATGTTTTCAAAGTCTCTTTGGGTGTTTGCAATTTGTGGGAAGTATATGTCTTGGTATAGTGGGCAGGTTGTTAACACTTTCAGTGCCACCAGGTGGCGCCAGACTTAGTGCTTGAATGCCACCATCCACTTCAATGTTAACGTTAATATCGCCTAATCTATGTTTTAAATTATGGCTATGTGTCTAATCTGCCCGTCGCTTATCAAAGAATCATTTTCCAGTCAGTGCTGTCAAGGCAGATTGGTTTTTTATCGCTTCATTTTCGTTTGAGAGCATTTTGAAAAGCCCATTCTGGGCCATTCTGTGATAATCGTCTTTTACTGGAATATTCCAGAACGTTGATATTTGTCGGCCTATTTATGAATCGTTTTCAAATAAACGCTAGATGATCAATATTATACGTACACGCACGCCCATTCGAGCCGCGCGCTGATAATAGCCGTTTTCATTTCCTCATGGATTTTACAGTGAAACAGATAGAGCACATTTCACAAAACAGCTTATATCTTCATCAAAACGAGTCTGATTATCCTAACACTGATAACATAGATTCCTTACCTGACATCAGATGGTATCCAACTGGTATATTCCAATTCCTGATCACAATTCGAAAAAATCGATAAGTGTATAGATCTAACGTGTATACAGTAGAACTCATGATCCGCAGCGCTCAGAGGATCCATAATGAACTCTGGTAACCCCGGACTGGAAAATGTGGAGTACAGGATTTTTTCCCCCATCCATTTTCATTGAGTCCATTCCAAAATCCCTGATGTCATCTGGGAGACGATAGGGGGCGCTTTTTTCCACATCTAATTGCCGGCGGCTCTTGGGTAGTGTCACAAACAGGTAATTTATGACAAATAGGGAGTCCACAAGTGATAACAATTTAACAAAAATGATTTATTTAAACCTATCTAAACAAACAAAAACATAAGGACGTGAACAATGGAATGTTTTGTATTAGAATCAGTGGTGAGTGCAGTGTGTGGATGAGTGAGTAAGTATGCTGTGGTGTGTGTTTGGTGTAAGTATCAGTGTTACAATATGTCAAAGGATGCAGCTTGGGTGTTGGTACAACCTGTGCCTGGGAGTGGAGAAAGCAGACAGAGAGGGAATTAGACAGAGACACATATATTCAGGTGCAGGCAGCTCTGCTCTGCACAGGTGAGTCTCATACAGTTAACGAGCCACCCACTCCACCATGCTTCCTGGTGAGTTAGACTCTCCATTAGCAGGTAGAGTGGGGGTCGTCACGTCACACCCTCCCCCTAAAGAAAAGGGTTCTTCCCTATTAACAAATTACATTTTTATATACAAGTGACTAACCAAACTAAATCAATACATAAACTCAAGTAACACAATATTTTGTCCCCTATATTCAAATCAAAATAAACATTGTTTTACCCTTCACCCATTCCCCTCACCATCCTGCCTCCACTCTCAGCAACATAGGGCCCTAAGAAGCTATTTAAGAGAGCAGGAGACAGTAGGGATTGGGGAACAGATAGAGAGAGGCAAAACAAGGTATCCTCATGGGACCAACTTAGGCGGGACAATGCGTCCGCAATCACATTCTGAGACCCTTTAATGTGACGAATGTCCAAAGAATAGGCCTGTAAAAACAAAGCCCACCTCATCAACCTCTGGTTGGGATTTTGGAGGGACTTTAAAAAGGTCAAAGGATTATGATCCGTGTACACCACCAGGGGAGTCACCCCTGACCCCAGATACACGTCAAAATGTTGGAGTGCCCAAATCAGTGATAACGCCTCCTTCTCGATAACTGAGTAGTTAAGTTGGTAGGTGTTAAATTTCCTCGAGAAGAAGGCCACCGATTTATCCACCCCATGCACATCCGCCTGCAGGAGGACTGCCCCTGCCCCCACGTTGGAGGCATCCACCTGTAATGAAAAGGAGTCATTTAAACGTGGAGCAGTTAACACAGGTTCAGAGCACAATAGGGCCTTCACATTTTCAAAGGCCACTTGGCATCTGCCTGACCAGACATACTTGGAGTCCTTCCTCAACAAGTTAGTCAACGGCTCTACTACGGATGAGAAGTTGCGACAAAAACTCTGATAATAGCCCACTAAACCCAGAAAACGCATCAAATCCTTTTTTGTCGCTGGAGGGGAATAATTTACAATAGCCACAACTTTATCCTGAACCATGCGTACGCTGCCCTGACCGACCACCTTTCCTAAATAGGTGACAGTGGCTCTTGCAAATTCACATTTGGCCAAGTTAATAGTCAACCGTGCCCAGACCAATTTTTTTAACAGTGCCCGGATACGCTGAAGGTGTTCAGACCATGTGTCGCTGTAGATCACCACATCATCCAGGTAGACGGCACACCCATCCAGACCAGCCACTACTTTGTTCATAAGGCGCTGGAAAGTAGCGGGGGCGTTTCGAAGACCAAACGGCATGACTAAATATTTGTACAACCCAGAGGGAGTGATAAAAGCGCAAACCTCCTGGCCACGCTTAGACAGCGGGACTTGCCAATAACCTTTTAAAAGGTCAAACTTACTCACGTAAGTAGCCGATCCCACCTGATCTACACAGTCTTCCATGCGGGGAAGAGGAAACACATCTGGTTTGGTAATGTTATTCACTTTACGAAAGTCAGTACATGGTCTATAGCTTCCGTCGGGTTTACCGACCAACAGGCAAGGCGACGCCCAACTTGACGAACATGATTCGGCAATTTGGTTGTCCAACATATACTGAACCTCATTGTCCAAATGCTTGCGTTTCTCGGGTGAGACGATAGAAGCGCTGCTTTATTGGGGCTGCCTCTCCCACGTCCACATCATGTTCAATTAGATGTGTGCGTGAGGGTACATCTGAAAATAAAGCAGGATAACGGTTAATCAGAGCTATTAACTCAACACGCTTCGAGTCATCCAAATCTGCCAAAATCACATCCAACCTCCCCAATGACTCTGAATTTTTCAACCGCCCCTGCAACACCACATCCGGGTTTACTCCTTCCTCAGGGCCGGCTACTGGAGAGGTGGACCTGTCCACTGTAGTGGTACAAAGAGAAACCTTCTCAGTCTCCCCATTATTCTCCCCATCATTCACCCCCCCTTCAGCATGGCCAGAGTAGTAGGGTTTTAAAAGGTTCACATGACACACCCTATTTGCCCTCCTGCCTTTGGTAATAACATAATTCAGGTCAGACACCCGCCGCACAACAGTGTAAGGGCCTGTGAACTTTGCCTGAAAGGGAGACGTTACTACCGGCTGTAAAAGCAAAACTTGATCGCCAGCCTTAAACTGCCTAAGCTCAGTGCGACGATCATAAAGGGATTTCATTTTACCCTGAGACCTCCCCAACTTCTCCTTCGCACACTCAACAGACAAAAACAACCTGCGCCTGAAACCATTGACATAATCAACCAATTTCCGAGGGGGTTCTGCCATGTCCCAGCTGTCTTTCAACACAGCCATGGGACCACGGACTTTGTGACCAAAAACCAGGTCATTAGGGCTAAACCCCGTGCTCTCCTGGACTACCTCCCTGGAGGCCAATAGAAGCCAGGGCAGCCCCTCCTCCCAGTCACCCCCTAACTCCACACAATAGGAGCGCAGCAACGACTTCAGCGTTTGATGAAAACGCTCGAATGCTCCCTGAGACTGGGCATGATACGCTGACGCTTTGTTGTGCCTGATGTGCAGTTGCTGGAGAACTGCCGCAAACATGTGTGAGGTGAAATTGGAACCCTGATCACTCTGAATGATCCTGGGTACCCCGAACACAGAAATGAACTGTGTGAGCGCCTTAACAACAGACTTTGTCGTTATCGACCTAAGCGGAAACGCTGCCGGGTATCTGGTCACCTGACACATTACCGTAAGCAAATACAAATGTCCCTGTTTGGAACGCGGCAATGGTCCAACACAGTCAATAATCAAATGTTCAAATGGCTGATCAACAGCAGGAATAGGAGAGAGCAGGGCCGGTGTGATGGTCTGACTCGGCTTCCCAGTTAACTGACACGTGTGACACGTTTTGATATATGCGGATATATCACGTTTTAAACGGGGCCAAAAACAGTGTCTCAGCGCACGGTCATACGTTTTCCTCACTCCCTGATGCCCTGCCACATTGTTATGACAAGTCTGCAACACCAATGGACGAAATTCGCATGGTACCACAAACTGAAAAATGGGGTCACCCACGAAAGCATCCCCATGCGGTATCCACTTCCGATACAATAAACCGTCATGAAGACAGTATCTCTGCGCCGAGCTACCTATGTCTTCAAATGGTACGGCTTTCTCAAACAGCTCTCTTAAAGCTGGATCATTCACCTGTTCTGCAACCAAATCAGCCTTCGACATGGTCCGGAGTTCATAGGGATCATAGGGATCATAGGGAGTCCACACGTGATCACAATTTAACAAAAAATGATTTATTTAAACCTATCTAAACAAACAAAAGCATAAGGACATGAACAATGGAATGTTTTGTATTAGAATCAGTGGTGAGTGCAGTGTGTGGATGAGTGAGTAAGTATGCTGTGGTGTGTGTTTGGTGTAAGTATCAGTGTTACAATATGTCAAAGGATGCAGCTTGGGTGTTGGTACAACCTGTGCCTGGGAGTGGAGAAAGCAGACAGAGAGGGAATTAGACAGAGACACATATATTCAGGTGCAGGCAGCTCTGCTCTGCACAGGTGAGTCTCATACAGTTAACGAGCCACCCACTCCACCATGCTTCCTGGTGAGTCAACAGACTCTCCATTAGCAGGTAGAGTGGGGGTCGTCACAACCTCCCCCTCAGGCAGAATCAAACCCACATGAACCGATTCAACACCTGTCGCCTGGGTAACACCTGGTGTGTCACCCGCCGCTGTCATGGCATGTGTAACCGCACAGGCTGGATACACAATGACATCAGATGAAGTGTCTAACAAAGTTGGACTAGGTGACTTTTGGGTGACTACATTTGGGAGAGGCCCATCGGCCCACACTCGTACCCCGGCCAGATTGTTACCCAAAATGATGTCCACTCCATCAACAGGCAACTCAGCACGCACACCTATCTGCACATCACCATTCCCCAAACCTGAAACAAGAGAAATGTTATGCACAGGAACAGGGAACACAGACATCCCCATCCCTCGAATCAAGATAACATCCCCTGTGTCAGAATCAATTGAAAAAGGCAACACAGACTCACGCACAAACGAATCGATTGAGCCAGTGTCCCGCAGTATCTTGACCGGCACCCTAACGTCACTGCCCCGTAAAGACACAAAACCATCAGAAAGAAACGCACCATAGTCTTCCAGGCATGTCTGTCCTATGGTCCTAGCAGATGGTACCGATGGTGACACCATCCTTTGGGTGAGGGAATTGGCCAGCAGAGCAGGTTTTACTTGTGCCTTAAACCCACCCCTCGAGCCAAGAAGTGGGCACTCATCCTTCCAATGTCCAGAACGTTTACAGTAGTTACATGTTTTGACAGATGCCGGTGGCTGTCTATACCGTGTGTCAGACGCAGGTGGCTGTCTATACCGTGTGTCAGATGCAGGTGGCTGTCTATACCGTGTGTCACAATCACCCCTCCTCTCTGATCCAAACTTTGGACGAGGAGAAAAATTCTCTCTGCTATGAGCCTTCTCTATAGCTAAACCACCGAAGTTACCCTTGTAAATCAATACATACTCATCTGCCAATGCTGCAGCCTCCCCCGGCGTCACCGCACCCTGCTGTGTAATGTAAGTTGCCACATTTACAGGAACAGAGTTTTTAAACTGTTCTAATACCAGCAGATCAGAGAGTTGTTCAAAGGTATCGACACCAGACGCTACACACCAACGGGTAAACTGGGTACTTAAATCCCGTGAAAATTCAAGATGAGACTGTTTGTCCCTTTTCTTCCACGTACGGAACCGCTGTCTGTACGCCTCAGGTACAAGTTCGTACACCTTAATCACTGCCGATTTCACCCGCACATAAACCTTACAGTCCGTGGGACTCAATGCAGAGTATGCTTCCTGGGCTCTACCAGTGAGAACACACTGTAACATCATACAACTATCCTCACTACTCCAGTGCCTTGCATCTGCCAAACGTTCAAACAATGAAAAAAAACATCGGGGTCCTTTTCATTAAACTGAGGAAGCAAACGCAGTTCACGTAAAACGTCAAATTTACCCCCCTGAGACGGATCCCCAGTACCACCAGTAACATCAGAACTGAGCCACTTTCCCGCCCGACCAAATCTAGCTTTCTATTCTGCACCTGAGCTTGCACCTCTACTTTGGCAAGCTCAGTCTTTTGCTTAAGTTCCTCCAAAGCAAACTCTTGACGCTGCTGCAGTACCAGGAGTTCCTTCTGCTGCTCAAAACTGAGAAGCGGTACGCCAGCTGGCTTGAGAACACCTTTCTCCACCAACTCTGCCTTTAAAGTGGCCATGACTGCCACCTTTGACAGTCTAACAGGTATCTCAATATCATAATTCTCAGCAATCGCTAACAACTGCTCCTTAGTACACTGATCAATCAGTTCTACTGATGGTGACTGCTCAAATTCCTCCACAACAGAGGCCATAATGTACTGTACCAGTGGCTACAAACAAACCAAACTTATGTCGGGACCATGAAGCGTGAACACCAATAATAAGACAGTCTGATCCAATGAACCTCCCCACCCTGACTAACTACAGGTCCTAACTAACTAACTAACTACCTCAAAACCTCAATCTTTGTGCCACTACTTGTAGGGGGTACTGATGCACTAGAACTCTCTGGGCAGAAAAGTACCTGTTATACAGCCACTCCTCTGAGCCAGAGACGTGCTCCCGAGAGGACAAAAGCGCCAATGCCAGTGCCTGTCTCTGCCCACGTTTTTGCGGCCGCCTAAAAAAGAAAATACCAAGACAAGTCCCCCTATTGGAAACCTGCCCTCTTTGCCTATCTGGGGATTTATGGTTCCCAAAACACACAGACTGTATTATTAAGGCATCAAACTCCAAAGCCACCACACAAGCAATAACAAACAAACAAACAAACTGTAACCAAAACAAAACAAAATAAATTAACAAATCTCTACCACAAGAAATCTGCACAAACAAACTGCTACTCTCCCCCAAATCCCAAACAACAAACACCCCCAAGAACAAATCACGTGCTAACTCCCCAACACTGGCATACAAACAATTAGGCTACCAACAAACACTAGCCAACAGGCTACAAATACCAGCTGCAAACCCCAGGTCACAGACACTAGCCAAATTAAGCAGCCTAATTACCTTTCAAAATAGCCCTCCTGTACTCAGACAGAGCCCAAACAAATTGTCCCCATAGGAACCTAAATACAAATGCCAGCCAAATTACACAATACCAAATGCCAACCAAACTACAAATATCAAATGCTAGCACGAATCCAACCAAAAATGCAACCACACTAGGCCAAATACAAACAAATTCACCAACTCCTACAAAAAGGCCCTACAAACGGACTGAGCCCCCAATTTGTCACAAACAGGTAATTTATGACAAATAGGGAGTCCACACATGATAACAATTTAACAAAAATGATTTATTTAAACCTATCTAAACAAACAAAAACATAAGGACGTGAACAATGGAATGTTTTGTATTAGAATCAGTGGTGAGTGCAGTGTGTGGATGAGTGAGTAAGTATGCTGTGGTGTGTGTTTGGTGTAAGTATCAGTGTTACAATATGTCAAAGGATGCAGCTTGGGTGTTGGTACAACCTGTGCCTGGGAGTGGAGAAAGCAGACAGAGAGGGAATTAGACAGAGACACATATATTCAGGTGCAGGCAGCTCTGCTCTGCACAGGTGAGTCTCATACAGTTAACGAGCCACCCACTCCACCATGCTTCCTGGTGAGTTAGACTCTCCATTAGCAGGTCGAGTGGGGGTCGTCACAGTAGGCTAGGGTAGGCTCGCGTGATGCAATATGATTTCAGATTGCTAAAAAAAGAAAAGAAAAGAAAATCAGAGAAATCTCATGAGTGGCTTTCAACGTAACTATTATAAATCCGAGAAAACTCGTGAGTGGCAATCAAAGTGTTAAGAAGTGGAGCTCGGTTTCCACCTCATCTTGTGTGCAGTGGGTCTGTCTTCGCTTGGGAGCCAGGTCTGCCTATGGCGGCCTTTCTCGATGGCTAGGCTGTGCTCGCTGAGTCTGTACCTAGTCAAGGATCTTCTTAGTATTGGGTCAGTCACAGTGCTCAGGTATTCTGTGTACTCTCTGTTTAGGGCCAAATAGCATTTCAATTTGCTCTGGTTTGGGATTGTTTCTTTCCAATGTGTCTCTCTCTCTCTCTCTGGCCTTGCTCTGGTGGAGGGTCAGGGGCATTGCCGGGTCTGTGCAGCGATAACACTGTATATTGACTGTAGAACGGGAGCTCTCTCTCGCTCTTTCTCTTGCTATATGTTGACTGTATCATGCCCAGCCTCGGGCAGCGCTATTATTTAAGAATATGTTGACTGTATGAAAAAATAATTTTTTTTTTACTTTTGCCCTGCCCCCAGGTCCCTAGATGTTCCAAGATACCAAGACCATGCAAATTGGCCTTGTAGAAGTGGAGCAATCTTCCATTTACTTAGGCATGTATACCTTTAGGCAAGATTTCTGAAAATAGGGCTACAGCTTAACATTAATGATAATACATCAGATTTATATAGCGCTTTTCCAAATGCTCAAAAAAACTTTGAAGCCATTCTCTCTGTTTCACTGTTTGCGTAGTCACTGTGGTTAGCTTCTGCAGGACAGTATAGTTACTGCGGTTAGCTTCTGCAGGGCAGTGTAGTTACTGAGGTTAGCTTCTGCAGGGCAGTATAGTTACTGTGGTTAGCTTCTACAGGACAGTGTAGTTACCGCGGTTAGCTTCTGCAGGGCAGTATAGTTACTGCGGTTAGCTTCTACAGGACAGTGTAGTTACTGCGGTTAGCTTCTGCAGGGCAGTATAGTTACTGCGGTTAGCTTCTGCAGGACAGTGTAGTTACTGCGGTTAGCTTCTGCAGGACAGTGTAGTTACCGCGGTTAGTTTCTGCAGGACAGTGTAGTTACTGTGGTTAGCTTCTACAGGACAGTGTAGTTACTGCGGTTAGCTTCTGCAGGGCAGTATAGTTACTGCGGTTAGCTTCTGCAGGACAGTGTAGTTACTGCGGTTAGCTTCTTCAGGACAGTGTAGTTACCGTGGTTAGCTTCTGCAGGACAGTGTAGTTACTGTGGTTAGCTTCTACAGGACAGTGTAGTTACTGCGGTTAGCTTCTGCAGAGCAGTATAGTTACTGCAGTTAGCTTCTGCAGGGCAGTATAGTTACTGCGGTTAGCTTCTGCAGGACAGTGTAGTTACTGTGGTTAGCTTCTACAGGACAGTGTAGTTACTGCGGTTAGCTTCTGCAGGGCAGTATAGTTACTGCGGTTAGCTTCTGCAGGGCAGTGTAGTTACTGAGGTTAGCTTCTGCAGGGCAGTGTAGTTACTGCGGTTAGCTTCTGCAGGGCAGTGTAGTTACTGCGCTTAGCTTCTGCAGGGCAGTGTAGTTACCGCGGTTAGCTTCTGCAGGGCAGTGTAGTTACTGAGGTTAGCTTCTGCAGGACAGTGTAGTTACTGAGGTTAGCTTCTGCAGGGCAGTGTAGTTACTGCGGTTAGCTTCTGCAGGGCAGTGTAGTTACCTCGGTTAGCTTCTGCAGGGCAGTGTAGTTACTGCGGTTAGCTTCTGCAGGACAGTGTAGTTACTGAGGTTAGCTTCTGCAGGGCAGTGTAGTTATTGCGGTTAGCTTCTACAGGGCAGTAGAGTTACTGCGGTTAGCTTCTACAGGGCAGTATAGTTACTGCGGTTAGCTTCTGCAGGGTAGTAGAGTTACTGCGGTTAGCTTCTGCAGGGCAGTAGAGTTACTGCTGTTAGCTTCTACAGGGTCTTCTACAGAGTCCATTCTCTTCGGTTCAAATAACAAACTCAGCAAGACCGACGGCTTCTCAGTTACAGTGGGTGACAATATTGTCACAAGGAAAGATGAAATTACCTACCTGGGTTCCATCCTAGAGGCTAATCTCTCCTGTGACAAAATGGCATCCAATGTAATAAAAAAAAGTCAACCAACAAACTCGATTCTTGTACCGGATCTCCTCTCTGGTAAACAAGAATACCCTGAAGACTCTGGCAGGAGCACTCATTCAAGGGTACTACGACTATGCTTGCACCTCATGGTACCAAAGCACCTCAAAGGCGCTAAAAACAAAATGACAAACATCTCAAAACTAACTGGTCAGACTACTGCTTGACCTTACTCCTAGAACCCACCTCACCCCTGCCCACTTTGACAACCTAGGATGGCTTAGAGTAGACGGCAGAGTACAGCAACTTGCAATGGGCCTGGTCTACAAGACACACCACACGACCAAGGTACCCATGTACATGTCAAAATACTTCCCAAAGGTCAGTGAATACCACGATCACAACACCAGAGGGAGCTCCACAAATCATGTTAAACCCAGATTCGGCTCAAACAAGGGACTAAACACGTTTCGCAATTATGCCACATCAATGTGGAACGCCCTACCCAAAGCTGTAAAGGAATGTGAATCACTACCCACTTTCAAAACCACTCTCAAGGAACACCTACGGGAGACTGCAATTCGAAACTGGCCCCTGTAAATGTCCTAACCCAACCCCCTCCAATGTACAGTAATTTACCTAGTATGGTTTTGTCAATATTCCAATGTACAGTTTTGCTTGTTTGTACAGTGTCCCCCCCCCCCCAACCCCCTCCAATGTAAATGACCTAGTATGGTTGTCAATATCCCAATGTACAGTTTTGCTTGTACAGTTGTACAGTGTCCCCCCCCCCCCCCCCAACTCCTCCCTACCCAACCCCCCCCACACAACCCCACCCAACCCCCTCCAATGTACAGTTTTTACGTCAAATGTATATACTCCCTTTTCTGGACTCTTTTTGTATCACAAACAGTACTGTATTTGCAAATCTGGTACGTCATAAATGTATAGATGTAGCAGTACTGTCTATCTGTATGTCATGTATGTCATATATGTCCTGATGAATTGAAAATGGGGGACCTGATGTAAACAAGACGAAAGTCTTTCTTTGGCCTGCATCCCCTTAACAATTGTGTGTATTGAGCCGTACTGTATTGTACCCATTCTGCAATCTGTTAATAAAGTTTTCAATCAATCAATCAATCAATCAATCAATCAATCAATCAATCAATCAATCAATCAATCAATCAATCAATCAATCAATCAGGGCTGTATAGATCTCTATAGCTTTGGATATTCAGAAGGTAAAATGCACTAACAGAATGATGATGTGAAATCCCCTTTTAGGCTATTTCACTTGATTCATTATTGGAGACAGGTATAAATAGTTATTACTTTACAAGACAAAAAAGGTAAAGCTTTTTATCACATACAAAGTGAATATGTACAGTATTATGTATTAAAAACATTTAAAACAAAAATGTATGAACAACCCCCCCCCAATCAGCACACGGTGACCCCCCTGAGAGAGGTCCCATCCCCCGGCCTGAGAACCACAGACTGAACCAAATAATGTGTATCCTCCAATTTGTGCCTTTTGTACGACAGCAAATGACTTAAGACAGAGACCCACGGACACGAGCATTCCATATTAACAGTAGAAACCATTAGATCTAAACTAGCATTCCATATTAACAGTAGAAAACCATTAGATCTAAACGCAGTTAAAATGGGAAAATCGTAATGTTTTCTGTCTTCAGGCACAATTACCTTCGCCGGTCGTTGTGTTGTGTGTGTGCGATCGAGGTCGACTGGCTCCTAACGGCCTACATCAAACTAGAACGCGTCCCGTTGTCCATTTGACTCATCTAGAGCGTGATCTATTTGAGCGGTAAATCACTCCAGCGCTCGTTAAATGTAATCGGGCGGAAACTCGCCGGCCAAAATAAAGATTTCATCATTATGATCGTTGAGTCTGGGGCATGTAAGTGACAGAGACGTCGCCATGGAGATTTGGGGAGGAAAGCTGACTAAATGAATGACTAATCTGCGGCATTCACTGTTTGCCTCCCATGGCATCTGATAACAGTCGAGATCGCCGACTGAATGCTAATATCAGACCGGGGGCCATTTCAGGATGGTTTCTGTGCGGCGAGCCTTACAAACTCCCCCCCCCCCCCCCCCCCCCCCCCCCCCGGGCAGTGTCTTCCGTCTACTCCAGTCGTCCTGCAGTTAGCAAGTAAACAGATTATAGGCTGCCAGCCAGGGGTCCATTACAGATATGGCCTAATTAGAGTGACACAACATCACATTTCAAGCCGCCATATTGTATTTCACAAGTGGCCTGCCTGACTTCTTTTTTTTTTTATTAAAAACCCAAGTCATACTGTTGACAAAGAGAAACGGATCTTAATAAGGAGAGGAGAGGAGATTAGAGGAGAGGAGAGAGGATGGGAGGGGAGGAGAGGAGGGGAGATGAGAGGAGAGGGGGAGGGGAGAGGAGAGGAGAGAGAATGGGAGGGGAGGAGAGGGTAGGAGAGGATGGGAGATGAAAGGAGAGGAGAGGAGGAGGGGAGTGGAGAGGGGAGGGGAGAGGAGAAGAGAGAAGGGGAGAGGAGGGGATGGGGAAGAGGAGGGGAGGAGAGAGGAGGGGAGAAGAGAGGAGAGGAGGGGAGAGGAGAGGGGAGAGGAGAAGAGAGAAGGGGAGAGGAGGGGATGGGGGAGAGGAGGGGAGGAGAGAGGAGGGGAGGAGGGGAGAAGAGAGGATGGCAGGAGAAGGGGAGAGGTGAGGAGTGGGATAGGAGAGGATGGGGAGGGAGGAGAGGAGAAGGGGAGAGGAGAGTGGGATAGGAGAGGAGAAGGGGAGAGGAGAGTGGGATAGGAGAGGATGGGGAGGGAGGAGAGGAGAAGGGGAGAGGAGATGAGAGGAGGGGAGGAGAGAGGAGAGGAGAGGAGGGGAGGGGAGAGGAGAGGAGGGGAGGGGAGAGGAGGAGAGGAGAGAGGAGAGGAGGAGAAGGGGGAAAAAAATCAGCGTTCAGAGTGATGGAGAGTTGTTTTGTTCACACAATCCTGCCCCCATGTGGACTGAGTGCATAATGACCGGAGTATAGTCTGCTTGTAGGGTGACACGGAACATCAACACAATACCAGCAGCTCGACAAGTACAGTTCTAAAATCAAGATAAATAGACAAATAAATCCACTTTTTTGTTTTTAAAGGCGAGCTGAAATGGCATTTCGAGAGTCATGTTTAGTTTTACAGGAACAAAACATGATTGGATTTTGAACACAAAGAACTATATTTTTTGTATACTGTATATATTTTTGGCATTTATTGTTTCATTATCAACCGTAGGTTGCCGGCTCTATTTGTCTATAGAGAAAGTCCTCTTCTTTGCAGGGCTATAACCTTTTAAATTCTATTGCTACATTGCCATTATTAGGGCCCATTCAAAGTCCTATATGTATTGTTCATTGTGTAGCAACGTTAAACTTTTTCATTCACATATTCATAGTAAAGTATGGTCTAATGTATAAGTATGTTTTCATCTCTTTCTGCAGCTTTCTCCAGAACGTGATCTATAGCCCCAAATACATTATATTGATGATGCAATACAGTTTTATGGCAATCAGCGCGATATAAAAAATTCCAACTAGACGTACTTCTAGAAGTTACTACACGTCATCTGATGTTGACCGGATGGGCTAGGGGGCGTTTATAATTCCGTGGGCAGCGTTATACCAATCATCTAATGTGGGTCAAATGTTGATAATAGCAGTTAGTATCGAAGACGGTAACTTTACACGCTAAAAACTCACCCCAGTCTCCGCGCGCCGTTGGGCGATCATCGTAGAGTAGACATTTTATCATTATGGGATGTAGATTTACCCGGTCCATCTCCAGCTTGTATAATGGTATATACGTCCAAATCATGTTGTTTATCGAGTTATTGGCAATCGATCGCTATGTAGTGTGACGAGCCAGAGTCCCGGGACATGTACCGAGTGCCCGGAAGTAATACGGCCGTCCAGCACAACCTCTACGGCACTTCCTGTTAAGCGATTGCGCCGATCGGCCACCAGATGGCGCTCCTGAACCGCCAGAGAGCTCAGTGGGTCCTCCTGGTGGATCTCAGGCCAGCGGAGGGGGACATATGAATTTGAAATATTGATATTAAAGACGCTGTAAAGCGTCTTCGGCAACTTGAGCATGGCCGGGAATGACGTGTTTAAGCGTTTCCCGGCACCCAAAGTGTTAAATAGGTGCAGTCCAGAATATGATCTAAAATGGTTAAAACGTTTTTAATTTTTTTTTCAGCTTGACTTGAACTGTTTTTATCATAAACAATGTTTACTGTTGGTACTAGGGCTGACCTCGACTAAGGATTTGTATAGTCGACTTTGATTGGCAGAAATGTGCCGATACCCCCCCAATGCAAAAGAATAATATTAAATAAAAAATAATAATAATAGTAAATAAATAAAATGTATCATTCCATTTGGGCTGTGGGGGGTGCTTAATGTCTGAAGGAGTCGACTGAAGGCTTCTTGTCCTGTGCGAAAGCATGCAATTGGTCCACTGATGGATACATCTTGATATTTGTCTAGTCTAGTGTGTTCATTAGACGGGTGAAATCCTCTTTCAGTGCCTCTGTGCCTGTTTTCGTAGGCAGTTAGCCTCTGGTATGCGTGCCATTAGCGTTAGCCACGCTTCTAGGCCTCTTTGCTTTTGGAAAGAATGATACATTTTTATCTTTTTATATATTATAATTTTTTTATTTATTTTTTGCATTTGACTAAGAGAGTCGACTACGGCTACGACTATTCAACTAATCGGGGTCAGCCCTAGTTGGTACTAATACCAACAAAATGTAATCAACAAAAAACAGAAGAAAGTGCAGCTGGTTGAAGGAGAAACAAGTTTTATTGGAAAAATAAAAATAAAAGGAACAGTGTGTAAAAAAATCCATAAGAAAATTGAAGTTTCACATCAAGAAACCGCCGTGTTCCGAGCAAGATAACAAGCACAGGGGAGACGGTCTGCGGGAAGGTTGAGACGGCGATCATTACAGGGATTACACACTTCACAGGGACGTGTAAATATCGGTTAGAAGTCTCCGCTAATTGGTGCAACGTGACGAGGGGGTGACAGAGCAACGGTACAGATAATGTTTGAATAGGGGGATATTAGCTCCCCGCAGGTGGCTAACAAGCAACAACAACACTGAGAGAGAGAGGGAGAGAGTGAGGGAGAGAGAGGGAGAGAGAGAGGGAGAGAAAGAGGGAGATGGGGAGAGAGGAGAGAGAGAGAGAGAGAGAGAGAGAGAGAGAGAGAGAGAGAGAGAGAGAGAGAGAGAGAGAGAGAAGAGAGAGTAGAGAAAGAGATGGATGAGAGAGAGAGAGAGAGAGAGAGAGAGAAGGGGAGAGAGAGAGGAGAGAGAGAGAAGAGAGAGAGTAGAGAGAGAGATGGAGAGAGAGAGAAAGGGAGAGGGAGATGGGGAGAGAGAGAGAGAGAGAGTAGAGAGAGAGATGGAGAGAGAGAGAGGGAGAGAGAGAGATAGAGAGAGAGAGAGGGGAGGGGAGAGAGAGAGAGGGAGAGAGAGGGGGGGGGGCATGGTACGTTTACGTGTGAAAACGATCCCATTAATTAAGAAGCTGCATTTACGATGATGACATTGCAACGCAAACCGAGCTAGTAGTTCAAGTTCTGTTTTATTTGCCCAGGCAGCAGTGGTTCGGCAAAAAATAATTCCGAGTATATATCTGCTTAGAAAATGAAAATGTCTAATTATTTTCTTTTATTATTTCTCCACGGGGTAAATACACAGGTCACAACATGTTTACAGGAACGTTTTGTGAGTTGTATTAGGAGTGTATTTCGTGACTGTTGTGGAACTAGGCTACACTGGCACACCTACTTCCAGTGAATGACGCTAAGCTAGGCTAACGGTGCGGCTGTTCCCTAAGCCTAATGCATGCACAGAGAAGAAAAGGGTATGTATCTGCTCGTCTAACTCCAGGGTAGATGGCAAATAAGCTAATTTCCAAAAAAGTTGCAGTGTTCCTTTAAGGTACATGTACATTACAGTGAACTGCTTGGTTGTTGTATGAGCCCCCTGCGATTGTGCTTCATACAGTAAAAAAAAGTTAAACCAATGAAGACCAAATACTATACCAATTATACAATATACAACTAAAGTACAAAATGAAGTACAAAATGCAAACAGTACACTTACTGTTCCTAAGAGCTTGCATTGAATTAGGGAAAATATGCTTTTAGCTTCCGTGAGATAAAGCCTGGTAAAGAACTACGGCCGAAAGTGTCTATGGGTAGAATTTCCGGTGTATGTACTTCCCCTGGAAGCTGCCTCCGAACGGACCAAACTTTTCCCCAATCCTGTCGGCAAACAAGCTATAGAACGTCCCGGTCATGTAGTAAATTCCTTCAGGCAAAGCCGTTGCAGTGGCTTAAACGAGGAAATATTGTGCACTTCACACGTTTATATAATAGTTTTGTCGAAACCGGAACGCCTGTAGCCGGTACTTCCTGTACTTCCGTTACACACTTTAGGAGGCATAGCTTTACCCCAGCCTAGTGCCCCAGAAACATGGAATGTTTTACAACCCACTTTAAAACTCAATTCATTAGTATCTATTGGTCACTTTGAATCTTTAATAGCAAACCACTTCACCTGTCTTCAGTTGTTTTTTAATTACATTAAATGTTTAATTGATTCACTTTCCTGTTTCTATATTGTTTTATTTCTTTGTATTTATTGTGTTTTGTATTTCTCGACGTCACTGTAAATGAGAGCTTGCTCTCAATGACCCTTCCAGATCAAATAAAGATTGAATGAATGAATGAAATGTAAACTCGTGAATCAAACACTCTACCCTGTGTTTTCAAAGCCATGTTGATGTAAATTCATGTATTATTTCACTCGTGCTGATAGAATCTCATGCAGGGGGCAATTTTATTATATAGAATCTTCATATTTAGTCGCCCATGTTAATGAATGGGGATTTGACTCTCTTTTGCTATCCTAAAGGTTGTTTTTTCCCCTCATATTTTTATATTCAGATTGATTGATTGAAAACTTTATTAACAGATTGCAGAATGGGTACAATACAGTACGGCTCAATACAAACAATTGTTAAGGAGATGCAGACCAGAAAAATACTTTCGTCTTCATCCAGATCAGGGTCCCCCATTTTCAATCATCCAGAGATCGAATCTTATTGCCTATATTTTATGTCTTTCTACTATTACCCTGCCCATACCTGTACCCCCCCTCCCCCATGCTGCTATGACGCCCGAATTTCCCCAAGGGGATCAGTAAAGGAATATCTTATCTTATATTAAATTAAAAGGCAAGGCTTATGGCATTCATCACTGATTCCACAACCACTACTATTCAAATAAAGATGATTTATTTTTTTCATACTTTGGTCAACCCCCTCTCATGTGACTAAAGAAATAATGCATTCTCTTTACATAGTAAGGTCATAGTGAGACAACCCAATCATGCATGATCTTAAAGGTCCTGTAAGTGGTATTAATTTAGTTAAAGGGGAACTATCTTATAAATGGCCTTTTTGAGTGTTTAGCATTGTTTCCTAGCTATGTGAACTTATATTAATATGATCTATGTCTCAACAGGTGTTGAATAGCTCTATATTCTGACAGCCATCACTGAGTGTGTCTCGTCAGTAACATGGGTCTCTCAGTCCCTCCGCTCTGCAGTAAACAGGAAATACATTTCCTGGTATCCCGTTCTCACTTTATCCAATCAGGAGAGGCAAACCTATATATATTTTTTTTTATTATTTGAAGAAATATTTCCAAGTCAAATTAGCTTACTGCACTGGAAAACTAAAACCTAGTTCTTATTTTGTCAGACCATTTTTGCAGTATGGCGTTCTCTCTCCTGATTGGATAAAGTGGGAACGGGGATACCATGGAAATGTATTTCCTGTTTACTGCAGAGTGGAGGGACTGGAGACCCATGTTACTGACCAGACACTCTATATCAGTGATGGCTGTTTACTGCAGAGTGGAGGGACTGGGAGACCCATGTTACTGACCAGACACTATATCAGTGATGGCTGTTTACTGCAGAGCAGAGGGACTGGGAGGACCCATGTTACTGACCAGACACTCTATATCAGTGATGACTGTTTACTGCAGAGTGGAGGGACTGGGAGACCCATGTTACTGACCAGACACTCTATATCAGTGATGACTGTTTACTGCAGAGCGGAGGGACTGGGAGACCCATGTTACTGACCAGACACTCTATATCAGTGATGGCTGTTTACTGCAGAGCAGGAGGGACTGAGAGACACATGTTACTGACCAGACCACTCTATATCAGTGATGGCTGTTTACTGCAGAGTGGAGGGACTGGGAGACCCATGTTACTGACCAGACACTCTATATCAGTGATGGCTGTTTACTGCAGAGCAGGAGGACTGAGAGACCCATGTTACTGACCAGACACTCTATATCAGTGATGGCTGTTTACTGCAGAGCAGGAGGGACTGGGAGACCCATGTTACTGACCAAACACTCTTTATATAGAGCTACTTTTAACACGTAGACCACCTATTTTAACAAAGAAAATACCACTCACAGCTCCTTTAATTTCAATTTCAAAGATCGGATTGTGATAAAAAAAAAAAAAAAAAAAAATGTTGGCACAAGAAGGCTGTCACATCCAACCGTTTTTACGAAATAAGAGCTCTATCATTAAAATATCCATTGTAGATTGTAATTACGTTCCAAAGCGACTGAAACGCATGCGAGGGGAGGTTGACCCCTCGACACAGAGAGGCAAAGCACGGGAGGCTCCGGGCAGCGGATGGTGGTGGGGGGGGGGGGTGGGGGGGGGGGGGGGGGGGGGGGGGGGGGGAGGTCCCCCTCGCTCCTGCCGATCTGACCCCCCCCCCCCCGGGGGGGGGTCAGTCAGGGGATGCAAAGTGTACTTTTCTCGCCCCTGGTGAGAGACACTCCATCTCGGGCTCGCTGCTCAACGGTCGCCACACACATAGGGAACAAATTGGCCAATCTTAATGTCAGCAGAATGTCACTTCATCGTAAACGCTCTGCCTCCACCGACGACGCAACGGCTCTTTCTTCACAGCCTGGC